>NW_028317830.1:0-300000 GCF_062004578.1 Staurois parvus
AGAAAAACTGTCCAATCAAATGTCCTCATCTCTTCATTGCAACCATGGCAACAGTAGTCAGATCATTAACAGGCCTGCTTTGGGAACTCTTCCCCCTGCTCCTGTAATGAATACATAGTTTCCCTACCCACATTGACTGACCATACCGAACCCTCCCCCCCCCCCAACCAACTGACCATACCGAACTCCCCTATGACTGACCATACCGAAACCCCCACCGACTGACCATACCAATACCCCCCCCCCCCCCACCGGCTGACCATACCGATACCCACCCCCACCGACTGACCATACCGAACCCCCCCCCCCCCCCATCGACTGACCATACAGACACCTCCCACTGACTGACCGTACCAACTCCTCCCACTGACTGACCATACCGACTCCTCCCACCGACTGACCGTACCAACAGTCCCCCACCGACTGACCGTACCGACAACCCCCCACTGACTGACCGTACCGAACTCCCCTACGACTGACCATACCGAAACCCCCCACCGACTGACCATACCGAAACCCCCCACCGACTGACCATACCGAAACCCCCCACCGACTGACCATACCGAAACCCCCCACCGACTGACCATACCAATACCACCCCATCCCCCACCGACTGACCATACAGACTCCTCCCACCGACTGACCAGACTCCTCCCACCGACTGACCTTGGGAGACTCCGGTGACTTACCTGGACAGGCAGAGGATAAGTCCACAGGTCAGCTCAGCGGCACTGATACTGTTTCCAGTGGGGGTGCTGTGGGGGGAAGGGAGACATGTCAGTGAGAGGTTGGAAGACGACCACACACACAGTACAATCTAATTGTCTTCAGTCCACGGGGACTATCACCCTACATGGTACAATCTCATTGTATGGAAATGGTTGTCAGGTTACAGAAGATTCCACCAGATTGACTAATATAGAGAAGACTGCAGGAATGACCCATGACCCCTCCCCCCGCCCGCCGGTATGAGAGGCTATAGGCCCGGTGCCCTGAATGGTCCAATGACACTACACACAGTACAACCTCCCCCATCATCTCATCACAGGTTCATGTCCCTCAGACTAGATCCTCCATGACCCCCCCACCCATCCCACACATTGAGAGTCCATTTCCTTCGGCCTGATCTCAGATTGCAGTGTGTGTGGTGATCATGACGGGACTTTTACTCACGTACTTCATGACAATGATCCCGTTCTTGGTAGCGGCATCTACATCCACATTGTCCACTCCGGTCCCGGCCCGTCCAACCACCTTCAGCCTGCTGCCGGCGGTCAGGACCTCTGCGCTCACCTTGGTGGCCGAGCGAACGATGAGCCCGTCATAGTCCTGGGGGGAGAGAGGGACAACCACTGAGCCCAATATACATAGAGGGGACAGAACGACCACACGGGTCCATACATAGAGGTGACAGAACGACCACACGGGTCCATACATAGAGGGGACAGAACGACCACACGGGTCTATACATAGAGGGGACAGAACGACCACACGGGTCCATACATAGAGGGGACAGAACGACCACACGGGTCCACACATAGAGGGACAGAACGACCACACGGGTCCACACATAGAGGGACAGAACGACCACACGGGTCTATACATAGAGGGGACAGAACGACCACACGGGTCTATACATAGAGGGGACAGAACGACCACACGGGTCTATACATAGAGGGGACAGAACGACCACACGGGTCCATACATAGAGGGACAGAACGACCACACGGGTCTATACATAGAGGGGACAGAACGACCACACGGGTCTATACATAGAGGGGACAGAACGACCACACGGGTCTATACATAGAGGGACAGAACGACCACACGGGTCCATACATAGAAGGGACAGAACGACCACACGGGTCCATACATAGAGGGACAGAGCGACCACACGGGTCCATACATAGAAGGGACAGAACGACCACACGGGTCCATACATAGAGGGACAGAACGACCACACGGGTCCATACATAGAGGGGACAGAACGACCACACGGGTCCATACATAGAGGGGACAGAACGACCACACGGGTCCATACATAGAGGGACAGAACGACCACACGGGTCCATACATAGAGGGACAGAACGACCACACGGGTCTATACATAGAGGGACAGAACGACCACACGGGTCTATACATAGAGGGACAGAACGACCACACGGGTCTATACATAGAGGGGACAGAATGACCACACGGGTCCATACATAGAGGGACAGAACGACCACACGGGTCCATACATAGAGGGACAGAACGACCACACGGGTCCATACATAGAGGGGACAGAACGACCACACGGGTCTATATATACCTTCCCACTGTCCATGGTTAGGAAGGACACCAGAAGGTTCAAGCACCACTGAGCCCATACCACCCACTGACATCACTCACCCCACTCACTTATGTAGCGCCCTCCTAGAGGTTGTTTGGTATTTAGTTGGCTGCTCTGTAATCGTGGAGCGGGGGTTGATTGCTCAGGCCTGCTCATTGTCTCCGGCTGCTGCTCTGATGACTTCCCCCTGTATTCTAGAATCATAGTCAGTAAGCGGCCTGAATATTTATGGAACTCCAGCCAATCCCTGAGGAGATGTGCTCAGTAGGTGGTCATAAATCCCATAAATAGTCTGGGGTCTAAATGAAGCCCATAAATAGTCTGGGGTCTGAGACAGGTGGAGGTGAGTTCCTTGGTCCAGTCCTGCTGGAGGACACCCCTGTGCAGGGGCTCTGTCCCTGGGGCAGGACTATTGGAGGTGCCCCTAAGAGGACACTGAGGTCCCAGCTTAAGGCCACATGCTCAGTCCTGCAGTTGGTATGGGTCTGGAGATGTTCACTGGAGAGAGCCAGGTGGAAGTTGGTGGGAAAGTGTCCAGCTGTCCTATGGAGGAGGGATTCTGCATCTCCCCCACCGAGAGGAGCCTGGTGGATATTGGATGGAGGCAATTGATGATCCTGTGGCCAGTTGTGTAAATGACCCGAGTGCTGGAAATTTGTGGCTGTGTTGCTTTTGGTCCTTTGAGAAGTCATAGTCACCATCAGCAGTAGAGATCCTGTGGAACATTTTATGTGCATCTCATGCAAATGAGAGAAAAGTCCTCAAAGTGTTCAGTTCTGGGGTGTCCCATGTTCCCTCACCCCATCAAAGTTCAAAGCTACAATAAAACCCTAAAAAAAGACATCCCTGGACTTCTCCAACTGAGCCGCTGGAAGAGTGAAGAAAATGCTGTGTGCCTGGCTGTGTGAGCTTACACTGGGGAAAGGAAACATGTTGACCAGCGGCTCCTTTGGGTGAGCGCTACACTTACGTGGCTGAGAATCCTCACCATGTGGGCCTTGGGTTCCCCGAATTCCAAGCAGGCCCTACTGGTCTGGTATGGATGAAGTGGGGACAGCACTCAAAAACGAGGCTATCCAAAGGGGGAGGGGCACCATAGAAGAGCTCATGCCGTCAACATGGGGGGTACCTTGACAAAGCACTGTGTTCCCATGTTGATGAGGACAAGGGCCTCCCCCCCACCCTGGCCCGGTGATTATGGGGGGTCTGAGGGTGTGGGGATTGTCAGCATCTGGATACTCATTCATAAAAAATGGAAACATGGAAATGGAAAACAAAGATCGTTTTGGGGGGGAATCCTATAATGGGAATCCACCACCAACCAGGCCGTCCAGCCACACGTGTCCAGTCCTACTGCTTCCCTTCAGCTGGATCTGCCATTGGATGGACGAGAGGCAATGGGATTGGCCATGAGCCAATAAGCTGCGGATGTCTTCTTGGTGGATTGTCGGGCATTGTGATTGGCCTGGATCTGTGTTGGAGGTGGAGTCACATTTTACATTTGTTGTGACTATGTACCCCCCGTACTCCTTCCCATGGGGGGATAACTGAGGGCCCTTCTTACATTAAAGGGGCTTCATATTCTGATAAGACCCCCACACAACCATCGGGCCCTTGTCCTCATCAAGATGGGCCCTTCTCCAGGGGTTCCAGGTTGGCAAAGTATCCCCACCCCATCTTAAGGGAGCGTGGCCTTGTATCTCTATGTAGAAGTCCCACTTCCCCTGTCCTGGATGCCGGGTGTCATTCTCGGTATCTGTCCCCGTTCTGTATGTATGGATATTTTTATTTGTATAAACAAACAAATTACAAGGTAACAAAACTGTAACCATCATCATAAAACACACAAACCAACAATGTAACAACTGCCTACATCTTCACGACAGAAAGTCAACAAATTAAACTAATGAAAGTTCTGCATAGAATTTGATGCTGTAAATAAATTCCTCCCATTTTATATTCCTTTTGGCTCTAAACTCTTTTTATAAATCAGAATCTGAGTCACTCTGCCGACTACCAGTTTCCATATTGGATTCTACAAATAC
Organism: Staurois parvus; assembly: GCF_062004578.1. Lineage (NCBI taxonomy): Eukaryota > Metazoa > Chordata > Amphibia > Anura > Ranidae > Staurois > Staurois parvus. The sequence goes on from NW_028317830.1 coordinate 4,378, forward strand.
GGGAGCCGGGGGCGGGCGCTTCTTAGTGGGCGGGTCCTCCCCTGAACTAGCTGCAGATTCCCTTTCTACTTCTTCCTCCATTTGGTCCTCTAGATCACAGGAGTTGGCATCTGACTCTGATAGGACATCATACTGGTTGCCGACTGCCATACTACCTTCTGGCGCCCTTCTCACCTTCTTAGCGGATTTCTGCACTCGGGTCCATTCACTTTCAGGTTTACGGGTGGCCTTGTCCTTCCTATTCCCTCTCTTCTGCCTGGGAATGTTCTCCACAGAGGCAGGAACTGAAATGGATGGGATGGCCACAGATGGCCGCTGCTCCTCAGTCTGCTGAACACTGCCCTCCTGCCCGAGGCTGGCCCCTTGGACTTCTGGGTTTACCTCCCCCTCAGTTGATATGACCCCATTCATTAAGGCTTCCTCCTCCAGGTGTTCTGCTACCACCAGAAATTCCTCATCCACTGATTCCTCATCCCTATTGTGGAAGGCAACTGGGCAATCTCTGTGTAAATGGCCAAGCCTACCACATAGATTGCACTTGATGTTCTCACAGGTAGAACTGACATGGCCGACCTCCCCACACAGATTACACTTCATGATAGAGCAGACACTCGCCACATGACCCGACCTACCGCATTTGAAACATAGCCTGGGCTGACCTGCATAGAAGCAAACTCCCCTCTCCCGCCCAATGAAAAAGGAGTTTGGAAGGTGATGGGTGACATTGTTACTCTGCCTCAGCTTGACAAGAACCCTCCAACCTCCAGTCCAGATCCCATCACTGTCCCTAGTTTTGGTCAGATCAGAGACCATCTCACAATGCCTTCTGAGCCAGACTACAATATCCTGGGGGGGCACAGACTACAATATCCTGGGGGGGCACAGACTCATTCCAGAAAATGATGTTCACGTTTGCTGTGTCAGGTTTGGAGATGGGGATGAAGGTGAAAATCTTCCACCCATCTTTATCCCGAAACCCACTAAAGCCGGCCCAGAACCTGTCCAAGCCAGACATGAGCTTGAAGCTGACATCATACCCCCGTCTGTCAGGGAGGTTGATGACTGCCAAAATATCTGCGGGCACAAACCCCATCTGCTGACACAGCAACTCCCTAACTACAAACCTCCTATCAGGGAGCTCTTCTCTGGAACCCCTATGCTTCAACCTGACCACGTTCCTCCTCTTGAAGGCCTGACCAGTATAACCGGTATTGTTGGAAAAAGAAGGAGCCCCACGGCTCCAGGCATTCCGAGGAGGGACATGGCCAGATGGACCACTATTCCCTTGTGATGCAGGTGGCAACTCAACCAAAGGGGGGAAATCACGGGTGTTATCCTGAACTGACTCCTCCATCGCCACATTCACAGGGTCCTCAGACTGGTCCTGACCCCATCCAGACATACCTACCTCAGTGTTAATGACATCAGGAACCCCTACATCAATATTAGTGATATCAGCACTGGCCACATCACCACTAGCATCAGCATAATTATCAACTACCCCATCCCGAACACCAGTCCCCTCAGCATTGGTTCCACCATGAGAACCGGGGGGAGCAACACCGTCCTCATAGTCCATGTGCTGGGAGTCCATGTCGCTTCTCTGGGTTTCCTGCACTATGAAAGTCTGCTGGGTGAAGCTGACGCTACCGCTGTCCTCCAGAGCTGGAGTCTGTCTTTCAGAAGGCACATTTGCTGGTAGCGTGCCTTGGATCAGTTCCCCGGAGTCCGACTCTGAAGAAGACTCCATCTTTACACTTAATTGTGCCCCAACCCAATCGCAATCCCGATACACCTCCCCCCCTGGTCCCAGTTCTTCCAGAACAGCATCAATGTCCCTCGATATACCGGCCAGTTCAATGCCCAGGGCGTTAAGCTCGCTGTCATGTAGGACTTCATTCCCGGGGTCGGCAGCCTTGAGTCTGTAGATGGAGTCAATCCTTTTCTGGGTCGAAGCCTTAGCTTTCCTCAAGGTCTTCATTCTCTTCTCCAGAGCAGGAATCCTGTCAGCCAGGCGCAGCACAGGTGACTTTAACACTTTCTGCTTCCTATCCGCGGGACGCTTGAAATTCTGATCCCCATCAGCGGTACTGGGTGAAGGATCTCTGCTGGATGTAGAAGGACTCTCCAGGCCAGACTGTGGAGACTTATTGGCTCCATCATCTTTCTTCTGCCGGGACCTGGGGCGTAATGAGCGTTCCTGGCCACTGCCCACCATTACACACTGCTGTAAGTTCTCCTTCAAGGTTTTCTGCTCCAACGTAGTCCTTGCAGATCTGCGCGGAGTACTGGGAGTGACAGTTGTCTCTGCTCCGCTCTGAACTGTATGGGCCCCGCTCTGAACGGCCTGTGCTGGACTCTGTGCGGCATGGGCTCCACTATTCTGGGCTTGCTTTGTTTGCAATGGCTGACTGCCTTTTGTTGCTACTCCAGAGCTTGGAGTATGCTGGGTGACAGTGTCACTTTCCTGTGCCATATGGACTGTGTGATCACCACTCTGCACGGCATGGACTTTGCATTGTATGGCATGGGCTTTGCTCTGCTGGGCTTGCTTTTGTTGCAATAACTGGCTGCCCTGAGCTGCACTTCCAGAACTTGGAGCGTGCTGTTTTGACTGAACTGACTGAGCTGTGCTCTGCACGGCATGGACTCCACTCTGCTGGGCTCGTGGTGCCTGTAATGGCTGACCGCATGGAGTTAGACCAGAGCCTGGAGTGCGCTGGCTGACAACATTGCCTTGCTGTTTAGGCTGAACTGGATGGGCCCTGCTCTGCACGGCATGGGCTCCGCTCTGCTGGGATTTCTGTGATTGTGATGGCTGACTGCCTTGCGTTGCTCCTCCAGAGCTTGGAGTGCTCTGGGTGACACCCTTACATGGCTGTTTTGACTGAACTGAAAGGGCTCCGCTCTGCACGGCATGGGCACCGCTCTGCACGGCATGGGCTTTGCTCTGCTGGGCCTGCGGTGCCCGTGATGGCGGACTGCCTGGAGTTGGACCTCCAAGGCTTGGACTAGGCAGGGTAACAACACCACATTGCTGGACAGACTGAGCTTTGCTCTGCTTGGCTTGCTGTGCCTGTAATGGCGGACTGCCTTGGATTGCTCCTCCAGAGCTTGGAGTTTGCATGGTGACAGCCTTACATTGCTGTTTGGACTGACCTGGCTGGGCTTTGCTCTGCTGGGCATGCTGTGGCTGCAATGACGGACTGCCATGTGCTGCACTTCCACAACTGACATTTTGCTGAGAGACATTCTCACACTGCTGGACTGACTTCATCTTCTCTGTATTACCAGAACTTCTCACACTGGACTTTCCATCACCAACATTCCCACATCTACTCACGGTCTCTGCCATTTGCTTTCCATTCACTGAACTCCGTCCTCCCGCTTCACCACCAACCACAGCTTCACCTCCATGAGCAGGCCGAGAAGCCTGGGACTCTCCTGGGAGGCGTCCCAGCCCAGGGCAGCCCAACCCTGGGCTTGTATCAGACATCAGAGGAGGTCAGCACCACACAGCCTGCAGCTGCTCCACAGGAAACCACACCCTCTGCACAGTCCCACTTCTCCTGTCCTGGATGCCGGGTGTCATTCTCGGTATCTATCCCCATTCTGTATGTATGGACTCTGCACAGTCCCACTTCTCCTGTCCTGGATGCCGGGTGTCATTCTCGGTATCTGTCCCCGTTCTGTATGTATGGATATTTTTATTTGTATAAACAAACAAATTACAAGGTAACAAAACTGTAACCATCATCATAAAACACACAAACCAACAATGTAACAACTGCCTACATCTTCACGACAGAAAGTCAACAAATTAAACTAATGAAAGTTCTGCATAGAATTTGATGCTGTAAATAAATTCCTCCGATTTTATATTACTTTCGGCTCTAAACTCTTTTTATAAATCAGAATCTGAGTCACTCTGCCGACTACCAGTTTCCATATCGGATTCTACAAATACGAGAGCCGGGGGCGGGCGCTTCTTAGTGGGCGGGTCCTCCCCTGAACTAGCTGCAGATTCCCTTTCTACTTCTTCCCCCATTTGGTCCTCTAGATCACAGGAGTTGGCATCTGACTCTGATAGGACATCATACCGGTTGCTGACTGCCATACTACCTTCTGGCGCCCTTCTCACCTTCTTAGCGGAATTCTGCACTCGGGTCCATTCACTTTCAGGTTTACGGGTGGCCTTGTCCTTCCTATTCCTTCTCTTCTGCCTGGGAATGTTCTCCACAGAGGCAGGAACTGAAACGGATGAAATGGCCACAGATGGCCGCTGCTCCTCAGCCTGCTGAACACTGCCCTCCTGCCCGAGGCTGGCCCCTTGGACTTCTGGGTTTACCTCCCCCTCAGTTGATATGACCCCATTCATTAAGGCTTCCTCCTCCAGGTGTTCTGCTGCCACCAGAAATTCCTCATCCACTGATTCCTCATCCCTATTGTGGAAAGCCACCGGGCAATCTCTGTGCAAATGGCCAAGCCTACCACATAGATTGCACTTGATGTTCTCACAGGTAGAACTGACATGGCCGACCTCCCCACACAGATTACACTTCATGATAGAGCAGACACTCGCCACATGACCCGACCTACCGCATTTGAAACATAGCCTGGGCTGACCTGCATAGAAGCAAACTCCCCTCTCCCGCCCAATGAAAAAGGAGTTTGGAAGGTGATGGGTGACATTGTTACTCTGCCTCAGCTTGACAAGAACCCTCCAACCTCCAGTCCAGATCCCATCACTGTCCCTAGTTTTGGTCAGATCAGAGACCATCTCACAATGCCTTCTGAGCCAGACTACAATATCCTGGGGGGGCACAGACTACAATATCCTGGGGGGGCACAGACTCATTCCAGAAAATGATGTTCACGTTTGCTGTGTCAGGTTTGGAGATGGGGATGAAGGTGAAAATCTTCCACCCATCTTTATCCCGAAACCCACTAAAGCCGGCCCAGAACCTGTCCAAGCCAGACATGAGCTTGAAGCTGACATCATACCCCCGTCTGTCAGGGAGGTTGATGACTGCCAAAATATCTGCGGGCACAAACCCCATCTGCTGACACAGCAACTCCCTAACTACAAACCTCCTATCAGGGAGCTCTTCTCTGGAACCCCTATGCTTCAACCTGACCACGTTCCTCCTCTTGAAGGCCTGACCAGTATAACCGGCATTGTTGGAAAAAGAAGGAGCCCCACGGCTCCAGGCATTCCGAGGAGGGACATGGCCAGATGGACCACTATTCCCTTGTGATGCAGGTGGCAACTCAACCAAAGGGGGGAAATCACGGGTGTTATCCTGAACTGACTCCTCCATCGCCACATTCACAGGGTCCTCAGACTGGTCCTGACCCCATCCAGACATACCTACCTCAGTGTTAATGACATCAGGAACCCCTACATCAATATTAGTGATATCAGCACTGGCCACATCACCACTAGCATCAGCATAATTATCAACTACCCCATCCCGAACACCAGTCCCCTCAGCATTGGTTCCACCATGAGAACCGGGGGGAGCAACACCGTCCTCATAGTCCATGTGCTGGGAGTCCATGTCGCTTCTCTGGGTTTCCTGCACTATGAAAGTCTGCTGGGTGAAGCTGACGCTACCGCTATCCTCCAGAGCTGGAGTCTGTCTTTCAGAAGGCACATTTGCTGGTAGCGTGCCTTGGATCAGTTCCCCGGAGTCCGACTCTGAAGAAGACTCCATCTTTACACTTAATTGTGCCCCAACCCAATCGCAATCCCGATACACCTCCCCCCCTGGTCCCAGTTCTTCCAGAACAGCATCAATGTCCCTCGATATACCGGCCAGTTCAATGCCCAGGGCGTTAAGCTCGCTGTCATGTAGGACTTCATTCCCGGGGTCGGCAGCCTTGAGTCTGTAGATGGAGTCAATCCTTTTCTGGGTCGAAGCCTTAGCTTTCCTCAAGGTCTTCATTCTCTTCTCCAGAGCAGGAATCCTGTCAGCCAGGCGCAGCACAGGTGACTTTAACACTTTCTGCTTCCTATCCGCGGGACGCTTGAAATTCTGATCCCCATCAGCGGTACTGGGTGAAGGATCTCTGCTGGATGTAGAAGGACTCTCCAGGCCAGACTGTGGAGACTTATTGGCTCCATCATCTTTCTTCTGCCGGGACCTGGGGCGTAATGAGCGTTCCTGGCCACTGCCCACCATTACACACTGCTGTAAGTTCTCCTTCAAGGTTTTCTGCTCCAACGTAGTCCTTGCAGATCTGCGCGGAGTACTGGGAGTGACAGTTGTCTCTGCTCCGCTCTGAACTGTATGGGCCCCGCTCTGAACGGCCTGTGCTGGGCTCTGTGCGGCATGGGCTCCACTCTGCTGGGCTCGTGGTGCCTGTAATGGCTGACCGCATGGAGTTAGACCAGAGCCTGGAGTGCGCTGGCTGACAACATTGCCTTGCTGTTTAGGCTGAACTGGATGGGCCCTGCTCTGCACGGCATGGGCTCCGCTCTGCTGGGATTTCTGTGATTGTGATGGCTGACTGCCTTGCGTTGCTCCTCCAGAGCTTGGAGTGCTCTGGGTGACACCCTTACATGGCTGTTTTGACTGAACTGAAAGGGCTCCGCTCTGCACGGCATGGGCACCGCTCTGCACGGCATGGGCTTTGCTCTGCTGGGCCTGCGGTGCCTGTGATGGCGGACTGCCTGGAGTTGGACCTCCAAGGCTTGGACTAGGCAGGGTAACAACACCACATTGCTGGACAGACTGAGCTTTGCTCTGCTTGGCTTGCTGTGCCTGTAATGGCGGACTGCCTTGGATTGCTCCTCCAGAGCTTGGAGTTTGCATGGTGACAGCCTTACATTGCTGTTTGGACTGACCTGGCTGGGCTTTGCTCTGCTGGGCATGCTGTGGCTGCAATGACGGACTGCCATGTGCTGCACTTCCACAACTGACATTTTGCTGAGAGACATTCTCACAGTGCTGGACTGACTTCATCTTCTCTGTATTACCAGAACTTCTCACACTGGACTTTCCATCACCAACATTCCCACATCTACTCACGGTCTCTGCCATTTGCTTTCCATTCACTGAACTCCGTCCTCCCGCTTCACCACCAACCACAGCTTCACCTCCATGAGCAGGCCGAGAAGCCTGGGACTCTCCTGGGAGGCGTCCCAGCCCAGGGCAGCCCAACCCTGGGCTTGTATCAGACATCAGAGGAGGTCAGCACCACACAGCCTGCAGCTGCTCCACAGGAAACCACACCCTCTGCACAGTCCCACTTCTCCTGTCCTGGATGCCGGGTGTCATTCTCGGTATCTATCCCCATTCTGTATGTATGGATATTTTTATTTGTATAAACAAACAAATTACAAGGTAACAAAACTGTAACCATCATCATAAAACACACAAACCAACAATGTAACAACTGCCTACATCTTCACGACAGAAAGTCAACAAATTAAACTAATGAAAGTTCTGCATAGAATTTGATGCTGTAAATAAATTCCTCCGATTTTATATTACTTTCGGCTCTAAACTCTTTTTATAAATCAGAATCCGAGTCACTCTGCCGACTACCAGTTTCCATATCGGATTCTACAAATACGAGAGCCGGGGGCGGGCGCTTCTTAGTGGGCGGGTCCTCCCCTGAACTAGCTGCAGATTCCCTTTCTACTTCTTCCTCCATTTGGGCCCCTAGATCACAGGAGTTGGCATCTGACTCTGATAGGACGTCATACTGGTTGCTGACTGCCATACTACCTTCTGGCGCCCTTCTCACCTTCTTAGCGGATTTCTGCACTCGGGTCCATTCACTTTCAGGTTTACGGGTGGCCTTGTCCTTCCTATTCCTTCTCTTCTGCCTGGGAATGTTCTCCACAGAGGCAGGAACTGAAACGGATGAAATGGCCACAGATGGCCGCTGCTCCTCAGCCTGCTGAACACTGCCCTCCTGCCCGAGGCTGGCCCCTTGGACTTCTGGGTTTACCTCCCCCTCAGTTGATATGACCCCATTCATTAAGGCTTCCTCCTCCAGGTGTTCTGCTGCCACCAGAAATTCCTCATCCACTGATTCCTCATCCCTATTGTGGAAAGCCACCGGGCAATCTCTGTGCAAATGGCCAAGCCTACCACATAGATTGCACTTGATGTTCTCACAGGTAGAACTGACATGGCCGACCTCCCCACACAGATTACACTTCATGATAGAGCAGACACTCGCCACATGACCCGACCTACCGCATTTGAAACATAGCCTGGGCTGACCTGCATAGAAGCAAACTCCCCTCTCCCGCCCAATGAAAAAGGAGTTTGGAAGGTGATGGGTGACATTGTTACTCTGCCTCAGCTTGACAAGAACCCTCCAACCTCCAGTCCAGATCCCATCACTGTCCCTAGTTTTGGTCAGATCAGAGACCATCTCACAATGCCTTCTGAGCCAGACTACAATATCCTGGGGGGGCACAGACTACAATATCCTGGGGGGGCACAGACTACAATATCCTGGGGGGGCACAGACTCATTCCAGAAAATGATGTTCACGTTTGCTGTGTCAGGTTTGGAGATGGGGATGAAGGTGAAAATCTTCCACCCCTCTTTATCCCGAAACCCACTAAAGCCGGCCCAGAACCTGTCCAAGCCAGACATGAGCTTGAAGCTGACATCATACCCCCGTCTGTCAGGGAGGTTGATGACTGCCAAAATATCTGCAGGCACAAACCCCATCTGCTGACACAGCAACTCCCTAACTACAAACCTCCTATCAGGGAGCTCTTCTCTGGAACCCCTATGCTTCAACCTGACCACATTCCTCCTCTTGAAGGCCTGACCAGTATAACCGGCATTGTTGGAAAAAGAAGGAGCCCCACGGCTCCAGGCATTCCGAGGAGGGACATGGCCAGATGGACCACTATTCCCTTGTGATGCAGGTGGCGACTCAACCAAAGGGGGGAAATCACGGGTGTTATCCTGAACTGACTCCTCCATCGCCACATTCACAGGGTCCTCAGACTGGTCCTGACCCCATCCAGACATACCTACCTCAGTGTTAATGACATCAGGAACCCCTACATCAATATTAGTGATATCAGCACTGGCCATATCACCACTAGCATCAGCAGCTTCATCTGCATAATTATCAACGACCCCATCCCGAACACCAGTCCCCTCAGCATTGGTTCCACCATGAGAACCGGGGGTAGCAACACCGTCCTCATAGTCCATGTGCTGGGAGTCCATCATGTCGCTTCTCTGGGTTTCCTGCACTATGAAAGTCTGCTGGGTGAGGCTGACGCTACCGCTATCCTCCAGAGCTGGAGTCTGTCTTTCAGAAGGCACATTTGCTGGTAGCGTGCCTTGGATCAGTTCCCCGGAGTCCGACTCTGAAGAAGACTCCATCTTTACACTTAATTGTGCCCCAACCCAATCGCAATCCCGATACACCTCCCCCCCGGTCCCAGTTCTTCCAGAACAGCATCAATGTTCCTCGATATGCCGGCCAGTTCAATGCCCAGGGCGTTAAGCTCGCTGTCATGTAGGACTTCATTCCCGGGGTCGGCAGCCTTGAGTCTGTAGATGGAGTCAATCCTTTTCTGGGTCGAAGCCTTAGCTTTCCTCAAGGTCTTCATTCTCTTCTCCAGAGCAGGAATCCTGTCAGCCAGGCGCAGCACAGGTGATGACTTTAACACTTTCTGCTTCCTATCCGCAGGACGCTTGAAATTCTGATCCCCATCAGCGGTACTGGGTGAAGGGTCTCTGCTGGATGTAGAAGGACTCTCCAGGCCAGACTGTGGAGGCTTATTGGCTCCATCATCTTTCTTCTGCCGGGACCTGGGGCGTAATGAGCGTTCCTGGCCACTGCCCACCATTACACACTGCTGTAAGTTCTCCTTCAGAGTTTTCTGCTCCAACGTAGTCCTTGCAGATCTGCGCGGAGTACTGGGAGTGACAGGTGTCTCTGCTCCGCTCTGAACTGTATGGGCCCCGCTCTGAACGGCCTGTGCTGGGCTCTGTGCGGCATGGGCTCCACTCTTCTGGGCTTGCTTTGTTTGCAATGGCTGACTGCCTTTTGTTGCTACTCCAGAGCTGGTAGTGTGCTGGGTGATAGTGTCACTTTCCTGAGCCATATGGACTGTGTGATCACCACTCTGCACGGCATGGACTTTGCACTGTATGGCATGGGCTCTACTCTGCTGGACTTGCTTTTGTTGCAATGACTGACTGCCCTGATTTACAGTTCCAGAACTTGAAGCATTCCGGGTGACAACCTTACATTCCTGAGCTGCATGGACTGTATGGGTTCCGCTCTGCACGGCATGGGCCCCGCTCTGCTGGGCTTGTGGTGCCTGTAATGGCTGACCGCATGGAGTTAGACCTCCATGACTTGGACTGTGCAGGGTGACAACATTACATTGCTGTTTAAACAGAATTGACTGAGCTCTGATCTGGTCTTGCTGCGACTGTAATGGCTGACTGCCTTGAGTTGCACTTCCAGAGCTTGGAGTGCGCTGGGTGACAACATTACATTGCTGTTTAGGCTGAACTGGATGGGCCCTGCTCTGCACGGCATGGGCCCCGCTCTGCACGGCATGGGTTTTGCTATGCTGGGCTTGCGGTACCTGTAATGGTGGGCTGCCCGGAGTTGGACCTCCAAGGCTTGGACTAGGCTGGGTAACAACATCACATTGCTGGACAGACTGAACTTTCCTCTGCTTGGCTTGTTGTGCCTGTAATGGCGGACTGTCTTGGGTTGCTCCTCCAGAACTTGGAGTTTGCTTGGTGACAGCCTTACATTGCTGTTTAGACTGAACTAGATGGGCCCCGCTCTGCATGGCATGGGCTCCGCTCTGCACGGCTTGGGCCTGCTGTGGTTGCAATGGCTGACTGCCTTGAGCTGCTCCTCCAGAGCTTGGAGTTTGCTTGGTGACAACATTACATTGCTGTTTGGACTGAACTGACTGGGCCCTTCTCTGCTGGGCATGCTGTGGCTGCAATGGCGGACTGCCATGTGCTGCACTTCCAGAACTCACACTTTGCTGAGAGACATTCTCACCCTGCTGGACTGACTTCATCTTCTCTGTATTACCAGAACTTCTCACACTGGACTTTCCATCACCAACATTCCCACATCTACTCACAGTCTCTGCCATTTGCTTTCCATTCACTGAACTCCGTCCTCCCGCTTCACCACCAACCACAGCTTCACCTCCATGAGCAGGCCGAGAAGCCTGGGACTCTCCTGGGAGGCGTCCCAGCCCAGGGCAGCCCAACCCTGGGCTTGTATCAGACATCAGAGGAGGTCAGCACCACACAGCCTGCAGCTGCTCCACAGGAAACCACACCCTCTGCACAGTCCCACTTCTCCTGTGCTGGATGCCGGGTGTCATTCTCGGTATCTGTCCCCATTCTGTATGAATGGACTCTGCCTAGTCCCACTTCTCCTGTCCCGGATGCCGGGTGTCATTCTCGGTATCTGTCCCTATTCTGTATGTATGGACTCTGCACAGTCCCACTTCTCCTGTCCTGGATGCCGGGTGTTATTCTCGGTATCTGTCCCTATTCTGTATGTATGGACTCTGCACAGTCCCACTTCTCCTGTCCTGGATGCCGGGTGTCATTCTCGGTATCTGTCCCTATTCTGTATGTATGGACTCTGCACAGTCCCACTTCTCCTGTCCCGGATGCCGGGTGTCATTCTCGGTATCTGTCCCCATTCTGTATGTATGGACTCTGCACAGTCCCACTTCTCCTGTCCCGGATGCCGGGTGTTATTCTCGGTATCTGTCCCTATTCTGTATGTATGGACTCTGCACAGTCCCACTTCTCCTGTCCCGGATGCCGGGTGTTATTCTCGGTATCTGTCCCTATTCTGTATGTATGGATATTTTTATTTGTATAAACAAACAAATTACAAGGTAACAAAACTGTAACCATCGTAAAACAAATAGCACATAAACCAACAATCTAACAACTGCTTACATATTCTTCACGTTAAAAACACATCAGTTTAAAAGAAATGAAAAGTTATACACAGAATTTTGATACTATAAATAAATTCCATCCCATAATTTTATATTCCTCCAGTATTTCCTCAGCTCTAAACTCTTTATCCACCTCAGCTCTGAGAGGACTACGTCTGCGACTCTCCTGGACAGGAACAGCTCGTTGTGCATGGCTACCTTGGTCCGAGCGTGCCAGTGATAGTACTTGACCACAGCGATAATGATGTACATGGTTCCTCTGTCTATGTTGTGTATTGTGGGGGGAACACCATAAAGCCTGTCAGAGCAGCTCAGGTTCTCCAACCTTCGGATCCGAACTCTGTCAGCTACTTCCTTCCAGACCTCACGGCTTCCCCCACAATCCACCAAGAAATGTGCCATAGACTCCTCCTGATTACAACCCAAAGGACAGTTCCTATCCGGGGCAGCCAGACCTTTCATGTTCCCCCTCACATACATCCTCCCGTGGAGAGACAGCCAGGCAATGTCATGGAACTTCAAGGGTAATCTGGGGCTATTTAGCAACTTTAAGCTTTCTTCCAACACAGCTGAGGTGCAGTCCCTGAGTACAACTGGAGAACAGAAAAAAGTCCCACAGATCCTGTGATATAACAATTTTCTTGGGCTACTTTCTAAGTAGGACTTCTCTATCCCCCACCTCCTCAGAGACTTCAGAGCTGAGTCCAGATATGGTGGGAGGTAACCCTGAGAACTTCTCTTCCTCTTAAGAGAACCACTTTGCATCCAAGACTCTGCACGAGGCAATATCCAGGCCCTAACACTGCTTGCCCACAGGGGGCCACCACTGGAGTCTAAGCACCCAAAATTGACCTTCAGAAATAAGGAGTCAAAAAACACTTTCGGGTTTATCATGTTCAACCCACCCTCCTTCATCTGCAGGTAAGTAACCCCCCTTTTTATTGGGTTTAGTCTATTCCCCCAGAAGAGCTGAAAAAACAGACTAAAGAGCCTAGCGGAGAAAGATTCTGGCAAAGGAAAAACCATAGAAACATATAGAAATATAGGAACCAAGTAAGTCTTCAACATCGTGATCCTCTCTCTGTAGGTCAGCTTGCAATTCTTCCACCGCTGAACCTTTGCATTTCCAGCATCCAATTTCTCCTCCCAATTCAGCCTGGCATTATCTTCCCGGCCAAACCTAACCCCTAGGATCTTAAGATTACTTGAGGCTTTTGCAAATTGGGGCAGATCAAAATCTGGGTCACCCTGCAAAGTCCAGAGAGCTTCACTCTTCTCAAAGTTGACAAGAGACCCGGAGGCCTCAGAATAAGTCCCAATGGCAGCCGCTAACAATTGGGCCTCATGAGGAGCAGATACCACGACGGTGACATCATCTGCGTAAGCGACTACAGATAGGGCAGAGGCATGGGGGATGGATACCCCCTGAAATCCACACTCCTGCAGTGATCTCAAAAAAGGATCGATGGCAAAAACATACAAGAGGGGACTCAAGGGGCAACCCTGCCTCACCCCAGCCCCAACCCCAAAGGTGCCACCCTGCCAGCCATTGATGAGAGGGAAGCTCTCAGCCTTCCAATATAAAGTTCTCAGCCAATCGACAAATAACCTTGGGATGCCGTACTTTAACAAAGTCGCCCACAGATAGCCATGGTCGACCCTGTCGAAGGCCTTAGCTTGGTCCAAACACACAACATATTTCCCTCGTCCCAGAACCTTACACCTCTCAAACACTTCCCTTAAAGAAATGACAGCACCAGAAATATTCCGCCCTTTTACTGTGCCATACTGACAGTCAGACAATAGTGCCGGAGAAAAACAACTCAACCTAGAAAATAAAATCTTTGCCAGAATCTTCCTGTCTGCATTCAAGAGGGCAATCGGCCTCCAGTTCCTGATGTCACTAGGCTCTTTACCTTTAAACAGCAGAACTAACGATGATCTTCTCATGGATGGAGGCATCAGGCGTTCCTCCAAACAACTTTTAAACACATCCACCAGAATCGGAGCCAAGACCTCTTTAAATTTCTTATAAAATTCCGCTGTAATGCCGTCAGGTCCTGGTGCCTTTTTCTGACATAACTTGTCAATAGCCTCCCTTACCTCCCCCACCGTTATGTCTGCTGTCAAAGGGGAGAAATCCAAATTGTCAGTATCTGGACCTGGAACCGCCTCTAAGAAACGTGTCATCTTCTCCTTATCCAGACCCTTTTCCTGAAATAAGTCCGCAAAGTATGACCTAACAACTCCAAGAATTCCCTCCTGGGACTCCTGTAAAATCCCCTGAGAGTCCTTCAGGCCTGTTATTAACTTTTTGGCCACTTTATCCCGACAGTTCTCAAAGGGATCAGGTGCCCCTGGGGATCCATAATCCCGTTCAAATACTAAGGATTTGTATCTGCTATACTGATACTGACTTATCTCTGATTTTATTTGATCAATTTTCCTCCCTGCCTCTTCCCCACCTGAATAAAGGGACTCCAGCTCTTTCCGCAGGCTGAGATAGTGGCTATACCTACTTTTCCCCACTTTAGTCGACAATTTCTTCAAGAGAGAAGAGATGTCCTTTTTAACATCCTCCCACCAATCCGCCGTACAGTCATAGAAGTCCAGTCTCTCTGCTTGGTGTTGCAGGAGGATCTGCACTTGTTGCTGAACTAATTCATCCTCCAGAAGGTTGGAGTTAAGCCTCCATAGCCCCCTACCCATATCAGGGCGCTTACAGGTTCCCAGGCAGAAGCATAGGGCCACGTGATCCGAATAAGGTACCAACTTCTCACTCATATTGGTCACCAATTCTGTAGGACTTACCAATGCCATGTCTAGTCTGCTCTTAATACTACCACGAGAGAAGGTGAAGCCTGGCCTCCTGCCATTCTGTGCAAACACATCACTCAGACCGGCTTGCAAAATAATGTGGTTGAGGACTTTGGAGTCGCTACCCACCGCCCTACCGGAAGAACGGTCACTTTGTGTTCTAACGACATTAAAGTCTCCCACCATAATCACAGGGACTGATGTGAAAAGATATGGTTTTATATCATTAAATAGCTCAATTCTTCCTGATATTGTTTGCGGCCCATAGATGTTCATTAACCGGAGTCTCCTGCCATGAATTGTTACCTCCAACATAAGGCATCTACCCATTGACACCTCAGTGAGTCTATGTACCGTCACATCCCTGGTATTAAAGAGGATGGCAACACCCGCATAGGACTCTACCGCCAAAGACCAAAAGGAGGGTCCTGCATGCCACTCCCTCTCTGCCTCCCGCAATAACCCAACAGATGTGAGGTGAGTCTCTTGTAAAAAATAGACATCAGCGTCTAGGTACCTGAGGTGTTCAAAAACTGCGTGTCTGGTGTTCCTGTTCTTTACACTGTTCACATTGCTGGAGACAATGTTTAGACAAAACCCTACCATCACAGCAAAGAGGAGTAAAAACAAGGGCCCCATCATTATAGATCAGAATCTGAGTCGCTCTGCTGACTACCAGTTTCCATATCGGATTCTACAAACACGGGAGCAGGGGGCGGGCGCTTCTTAGTGGGCGGGTCCTCCCCTGAGCTAGCTGCAGATTCCCTTTCCATTCTTTCTACTTCTTCCTCCATTTGGGCCCCTAGATCACAGGAGTCGGCATCCGACTCTGATAGGACGTCATACTGGTTGCTGACTGCCATACTACCTTCTGGCGCCCTTCTCACCTTCTTAGCGGATTTCTGCACTCGGGTCCACTCACTTTCAGGTTTACGGGTGGCCTTGTCCTTCCTATTCCTTCTCTTCTGCCTGGGAATGTTCTCCACAGAGGCAGGAACTGAAACGGATGGGATGGCCACAGATGGCCGCTGCTCCTCAGCCTGCTGAACACTGCCCTCCTGCCCGAGGCTGGCCCCTTGGACTTCTGGGTTTACCTCCCCCTCAGTTGATATGACCCCATTCATTAAGGCTTCCTCCTCCAGGTGTTCTGCTGCCACCAGAAATTCCTCATCCACTGATTCCTCATCCCTATTGTGGAAAGCCACCGGGCAATCTCTGTGTAAATGGCCAAGCCTACCACATAGATTGCACTTGATGTTCTCACAGGTAGAACTGACATGGCCGACCTCCCCACACAGATGACACTTCATGATAGAGCAGACACTCGCCACATGACCCGACCTACCGCATTTGAAACATAGCCTGGGCTGACCTGCATAGAAGCAAACTCCCCTCTCCCGCCCAATGAAAAAGGAGTTTGGAAGGTGATGGGTGACATTGTTACTCTGCCTCAGCTTGACAAGAACCCTCCAACCTCCAGTCCAGATCCCATCACTGTCCCTAGTTTTGGTCAGATCAGAGACCATCTCACAATGCCTTCTGAGCCAGACTACAATATCCTGGGGGGGCACAGACTACAATATCCTGGGGGGGCACAGACTCATTCCAGAAAATGATGTTCACGTTTGCTGTGTCAGGTTTGGAGATGGGGATGAAAGTGAAAATCTTCCACCCCTCTTTATCCCGAAACCCACTAAAGCTGGCCCAGAACCTGTCCAAGGCAGACATGAGCTTAAAGCTGACATCATACCCCCGTCTGTCAGGGAGGTTGATGACTGCCAAAATATCTGCGGGCACAAACCCCATCTGCTGACACAGCAACTCCCTAACTACAAACCTCCTATCAGGGAGCTCTTCTCTGGAACCCCTATGCTTCAACCTGACCACGTTCCTCCTCTTGAAGGCCTGACCAGTATAACCGGCATTGTTGGAAAAAGAAGGAGCCCCACGGCTCCAGGCATTCCGAGGAGGGACATGGCCAGATGGACCACTATTCCCTTGTGATGCAGGTGGCGGCTCAACCAAAGGGGGGAAATCACGGGTGTTATCCTGAACTGACTCCTCCATCGCCACATTCACAGGGTCCTCAGATTGGTCCTGACCCCATCCAGACATACCTACCTCAGTGTTAATGACATCAGGAACCCCTACATCAATATTAGTGATATCAGCACTGGCCACATCACCACTAGCATCAGCAGCTTCATCTGCATAATTATCAATTACCCCATCCCGAACACCAGTCCCCTCAGCATTGGTTCCACCATGAGAACCGGGGGGAGCAACACCGTCCTCATAGTCCATGTGCTGGGAGTCCATGTCGCTTCTCTGGGTTTTCTGCACTATGAAAGTCTGCTGGGTGAAGCTGACGCTACCGCTATCCTTCAGAGTTGGAGTCTGTCTTTCAGAAGGCACATTTGCTGGTAGCATGCCTTGGATCAGTTCCCCGGAGTCCGACTCTGAAGAAGACTCCATCTTTACACTTAATTGTGACCCAACCCGATCGCAATCCCGATACACCTCCCCCCCCGGTCCCAGTTCTTCCAGAACAGCATCAATGTCCCTCAATATACCGGCCAGTTCAATGCACAGGGCGTTAAGCTCGCTGTCATGTAGGACTTCATTCCCGGGGTCGGCAGCCTTGAGTCTGTAGATGGAGTCAATCCTTTTCTGGGTCGAAGCCTTAGCTTTCCTCAAGGTCTTCATTCTCTTCTCCAGAGCAGGAATCCTGTCAGCCGGGCGCAGCACAGGTGATGACTTTAACACTTTCTGCTTCCTATCCGCGGGACGCTTGAAATTCTGATCCCCATCAGCGGTACTGGGTGAAGGGTCTCTGCTGGATGTAGAAGGACTCTCCAGGCCAGACTGTGGAGGCTTATTGGCTCCATCATCTTTCTTCTGCCGGGACCTGGGGCGTAATGAGCGTTCCTGGCCAGTGCCCACCATTACACACTGCTGTAAGTTCTCCTTCAAGGTTTTCTGCTCCAACGTAGTCCTTGCAGATCTGCGCGGAGTACTGGGAGTGACAGGTGTCTCCGCTCCGCTCTGAACTGTATGGGTCCCGCTCTGAACGGCCTGTGCTGGACTCTGTGCGGCATGGGCTCCACTATTCTGGGCCTGCTTTGTTTGCAATGGCTGACTGCCTTTTGTTGCTACTCCAGAGCTTGGAGTATGCTGGGTGACAGTGTCACTTTCCTGTGCCATATGGACTGTGTGATCACCACTCTGCACGGCATGGACTTTGCACTGTATGGCATGGGCTTTGCTCTGCTGGGCTTGCTTTTGTTGCAATAACTGGCTGCCCTGAGCTGCACTTCCAGAACTTGGAGCGTGCTATTTTGACTGAACTGACTGAGCTGTGCTCTGCACGGCATGGACTCCACTCTGCTGGGCTCGTGGTGCCTGTAATGGCTGACCGCATGGAGTTAGACCAGAGCCTGGAGTGCGCTGGCTGACAACATTGCCTTGCTGTTTAGGCTGAACTGGATGGGCCCTGCTCTGCACGGCATGGGCTCCGCTCTGCTGGGATTTCTGTGACTGTGATGGCTGACTGCCTTGCGTTGCTCCTCCAGAGCTTGGAGTGCTCTGGGTGACACCCTTACATGGCTGTTTTGACTGAACTGAAAGGGCTCCGCTCTGCACGGCATGGGCTCCGCTCTGCACGGCATGGGCTCCGCTCTGCACGGCATGGGCTTTGCTCTGCTGGGCCTGCGGTGCCTGTGATGGCGGACTGCCTGGAGTTGGACCTCCAAGGCTTGGACTAGGCTGGGTAACAACACCACATTGCTGGACAGACTGAGCTTTGCTCTGCTTGGCTTGCTGTGCCTGTAATGGCGGACTGCCTTGGATTGCTCCTCCAGAACTTGGAGTTTGCATGGTGACAGCCTTACATTGCTGTTTGGACTGACCTGGCTGGGCTTTGCTCTGCTGGGCATGCTGTGGCTGCAATGGCGGACTGCCATGTGCTGCACTTCCAGAACTCACACTTTGCTGAGAGACATTCTCACACTGCTGGACTGACTTCATCTTCTCTGTATTACCAGAACTTCTCACACTGGACTTTCCATCACCAACATTCCCACATCTACTCACAGTCTCTGCCATTTGCTTTCCATTCACTGAACTCCGTCCTCCCGCTTCACCAACCACAACTTCACCTCCATGAGCAGGCCGAGAAGCCTGGGACTCTCCTGGGAGGCGTCCCAGCCCAGGGCAGCCCAACCCTGGGCTTGTATCAGACATCAGAGGAGGTCAGCACCACACAGCCTGCAGCTGCTCCACAGGAAACCACACCCTCTGCACAGTCCCACTTCTCCTGTCCCGGATGTCGGGTGTCATTCTCGGTATCTGTCCCTATTCTGTATGTATGGACTCTGCACAGTCCCACTTCTCCTGTCCCGGATGCCGGGTGTCATTCTCGGTATCTGTCCCTATTCTGTATGTATGGACTCTGCACAGTCCCACTTCTCCTGTCCCGGATGCCGGGTGTCATTCTCGGTATCTGTCCCTATTCTGTATGTATGGACTCTGCACAGTCCCACTTCTCCTGTCCCGGATGCCGGGTGTCATTCTCGGTATCTGTCCCTATTCTGTATGTATGGACTCTGCACAGTCCCACTTCTCCTGTCCCGGATGCCGGGTGTCATTCTCGGTATCTGTCCCTGTTCTGTATGTATGGACTCTGCACAGTCCCACTTCTCCTGTCCCGGATGCCGGGTGTCATTCTCGGTATCTGTCCCTATTCTGTATGTATGGACTCTGCACAGTCCCACTTCTCCTGTCCCGGATGCCGGGTGTCATTCTCGGTATCTGTCCTTATTCTATACAGTATGTGGTAGGGTAGAGATGCGATGTGCTGTGATTGGAGGATGACGGGTGGGGGAGGGGTAGCAATCTCTAGGATGTTTGTTGTGTTTTTCAGTTTGTTACATTTGTTTATTTTCTTCTGTGACATTTATTATTATTATTATTATTAGATGATTGTTGTTGTTTCTTCCTTTGTTCAGAGATTACATTCTGCATATGGGATGGTTGTAGCTTTGTGGGGGATGGGAAATGTTATACCCCTCCCCCCAGTCTGTATTATCATTCCACATGAAAAGACCTTCTGCATCCCAAACCCATTCATAGCGGGCCAATCACAGGCTCCGCCCCATACCATGCCATTACCCCGCCTTCCTCTGCTGGTCACCCTCCCGCCCACCTCGTCCTCCTCTCCCACCCTCCTGCCCCCATCCCCCTCCTGTCCCCTCTCTCACCCACCTGCCCCCATCCCCCTCCTGTCCCCTCTCTCACCCTCCTGCCCCCATCCCCCTCCTGTCCCCTCTCTCACCCTCCTGCCCCATCCCCCTCCTGCCCCCTCTCTCACCCTCCTGCCCCCATCCCCCTCCTGTTCCCTCTCTCACCCTCCTGCCCCCATCCCCCTCCTGTCCCCTCTCTCACCCTCCTGCCCCCATCCCCTTCCTGTCCCCTCTCTCACCCTCTTGCCCCCATCCTCCTCCTGTCCCCTCTCTCACCCTCCTGCCCCCTCATTCATCTCTCACCCTCCTGCCCACATCTCACAGCTCTGTCACCCCTCTGCCCCCCTTTCAACCTCCTGCCCCCATTCCCTCTCTCACCCTCCTGCCCCCATCCCTCCCCCTCTCTCACCCTCCTGCCCCATCCCCTCTCTCATGCTCCTGCCCCCCTCCCTCACCCTCCTGCATAATCTCTCCCCGTCCCTTCTCTCACCCACCTGCCCCCATCCCCCCAGTCCCATCTCACCCTCCTGCCCCCATCCCCTCTCACCCTCCTGTCCCCTCTTTCACCCTCCTGCCCCCATCCCCCTCCTGTCCCCTCTCTCACCCACCTGCCCCCATCCCCCTCCTGTCCCCTCTCTCACCCTCCTGCCCCCATCCCCTTCCTGTCCCCTCTCTCACCCTCTTGCCCCCATCCTCCTCCTGTCCCCTCTCTCACCCTCCTGCCCCCTCATTCATCTCTCACCCTCCTGCCCACATCTCACAGCTCTGTCACCCCTCTGCCCCCCTTTCAACCTCCTGCCCCCATTCCCTCTCTCACCCTCCTGCCCCCATCCCTCCCCCTCTCTCACCCTCCTGCCCCATCCCCTCTCTCATGCTCCTGCCCCCCTCCCTCACCCTCCTGCCCAATCTCTCCCCGTCCCTTCTCTCACCCTCCTGCCCCCATCCCCCCAGTCCCATCTCACCCTCCTGCCCCCATCCCCTCTCACCCTCCTGTCCCCTCTTTCACCCTCCTGCCCCCATCCTCCTCCTGCCCCCTCTCTCACCCTCCTACCCCCATCCCCCTCCTTGCTCTGTCACCCTCCTGCCCCCATCCCCCTCCTGTCCCACTCCTTGCTCTGTCACCCTCCTGCCCCCATCCCCCTCCTGTCCCCTCTCTCACCCTCCTGCCCCCATCCCCCTCTCTCACCCTCCTGTCCCTTCTCTCACCGTCCTGCCCCCACCCCCCTCTCTCACATTCCTGCCCCCATCCCCCTCCTGCCCCCAGTCTCAGGAATCCCTCTGGGACATAGAGGGGTCTCTGTATTCTTTGTGAGATGAGAATTCCTTGTCTGAGGACAGACTGATTCCCCCTCCCCAGAGTGCTGACTCTCAGGGGGTCCCACAGCAGACTCTCGGGGGGTCCCACAGCCCACTCTCGGGGGCTCCCACAGCAGACTCTCAGGGGGTCCCACAGCCCACTCTCGGGGGCTCCCACAGCCCACTCTCGGGGGCTCCCACAGCAGACTCTCGGGGGGTCCCACAGCCCACTCTCGGGGGCTCCCACAGCAGACTCTCAGGGGCTCCCACAGCCCACTCTCGGGGGCTCCCACAGCCCACTCTCGGGGGCTCCCACAGCAGACTCTCGGGGGCTCCCACAGCCCACTCTCGGGGGCTCCCACAGCAGACTCTCGGGGGCTCCCACAGCCCACTCTCGGGGGCTCCCACAGCCCACTCTCGGGGGCTCCCACAGCAGACTCTCGGGGGGTCCCACAGCCCACTCTCGGGGGCTCCCACAGCCCACTCTCGGGGGCTCCCACAGCCCACTCTCGGGGGGTCCCACAGCCCACTCTCGGGGGCTCCCACAGCAGACTCTCGGGGGCTCCCACAGCCCACTCTCGGGGGCTCCCACAGCCCACTCTCGGGGGCTCCCACAGCCCACTCTCGGGGGCTCCCACAGCAGACTCTCGGGGGGTCCCACAGCCCACTCTCGGGGGGTCCCACAGCCCACTCTCGGGGGCTCCCACAGCCCACTCTCGGGGGCTCCCACAGCAGACTCTCGGGGGGTCCCACAGCCCACTCTCGGGGGCTCCCACAGCCCACTCTCGGGGGGTCCCACAGCCCACTCTCGGGGGGTCCCACAGCCCACTCTCGGGGGGTCCCACAGCCCACTCTCGGGGGCTCCCACAGCCCACTCTCGGGGGCTCCCACAACAGACCCTCGGGGGCTCCGCTCTTCTTCCCTGATTGTTATGTAACAATGAATCCACATGTTCGCCAAATGTGACAAGCCCCTCCCCCTCCCGTCTGGCCCCGCCCCCTTCTCCTGACACCTCTCCTCTCTCTTGCATCAGACTTTACAATGAATGAAGTTTGGCTGCAGTTGTGTCTATGCAGCATGTCAGCCCATCTGCAGAGCATCGCGACACCTTCTTCCCAAATCACTGCTAATCACCAGTCACAGATCTCTGCAGACCATCGCTCCACTATTCTCTAACAAATCTGCAGAAGGTCAATCCCAATATTAGTCATTGCAAAAAAAAATCCCTGCAGAACATCACCCCCCCATTATTACCATTTCTGCAGAACATCACCCCCCCCCCCCCCATTATTACCATTTGTGCAGAACATAACCCCCCACCCCATTATCAGCCATTTCTGCAGAACATCCCCCCTATTATTACCATTTCTGCAGAACATCCCCCCTATTATTACCATTTCTGCAGAACATCCCCCCTATTATTACCATTTCTGCAGAACATCACCCCCCACCCCATTATCAGCCATTTCTGCAGAACATCCCCCCTATTATTACCATTTCTGCAGAACATCCCCCCTATTATTACCATTTCTGCAGAACATCACCCCCCACCCCATTATCAGCCATTTCTGCAGAACATCACCCCTATTATTACCATTTCTGCAGAACATTACTATATGACTTCCCTTTGCAGAGCATGCCCCATTTTGACTTTGTATCCTGCAGACTATTGCTCTATTACATTGGCACACTCCGCAGACTATCACTGCAGGATATTCCAGCAACAGGTCTGCAGATCATCGCTGCACTATACAGACCATTGCAGCCTCCAGCCTTCTGCAGACTATCACCCCCATGTGTTACCTGGATCTTGGCGATGAGCTCCTGGGGGGTCAGTCCTGTGCTTTCGGTGACCTCAATGCCCCCCTGGGATCTCAGGATGTGGGCACAGGCGGGGGCCAGGCTATCACTGATCAGGACCCTTCTGATGTCACTCAAGGCCATGGCTGGAGCTCCTCCACTCTCTGCTGACAATCTAATATTCCAGAAAGCTCATAGCCTCAGATTCCGGCAGATTTTCCAAATCACTGAATTCTGGATCTCCTCCTCCCTCCATGTGACCCTCATCCCTCCTCCTCCTCCTCCCTCTCCTCTTCCCTCCTTCTCCTGGAAGACTCAGCAGATGCACCAGTCTACAATGTAACATTCTGCAGGAGGGAGGAAACAATGTCCAGGTGTATGATCCCCCCATAGATCAATGTCCGGGTGTATGATCCCCCATAGATCAATGTCCGGGTGTATGATCCCCCCATAGATCAATGTCCAGGTGTATGATCCCCCCATAGATCAATGTCCGGGTGTGTGATCCCCCCATAGATCAATGTCCAGGTGTATGATCCCCCATAGATCAATGTCCGGGTGTATGATCCCCCCATAGATCAATGTCCAGGTGTATGATCCCCCATAGATCAATGTCCGGGTGTATGATCCCCCATAGATCAATGTCCAGGTGTGTGATCCCCCATAGATCAATGTCCGGGTGTATGATCCCCCATAGATCAATGTCCAGGTGTATGATCCCCCATAGATCAATGTCCGGGTGTGTGATCCCCCCATAGATCAATGTCCAGGTGTATGATCCCCCCATAGATCAATGTCCGGGTGTGTGATCCCCCCATAGATCAATGTCCAGGTGTATGATCCCCCATAGATCAATGTCCGGGTGTATGATCCCCCCATAGATCAATGTCCAGGTGTATGATCCCCCATAGATCAATGTCCGGGTGTATGATCCCCCATAGATCAATGTCCAGGTGTATGATCCCCCATAGATCAATGTCCGGGTGTATGATCCCCCCATAGATCAATGTCCAGGTGTGTGATCCCCCATAGATTGATGTCCAGGTGTGTGATCCCCCATAGATCAATGTCCGGGTGTATGATCCCCCATAGATCGATGTCCAGGTGTGTGATCCCCCATAGATCGATGTCCAGGTGTGTGATCCCCCATAGATCAATGTCCGGGTGTGTGATCCCCCATAGATCAATGTCCAGGTGTGTGATCCCCCATAGATCAATGTCCAGGTGTGTGATCCCCCATAGATCAATGTCCAGGTGTGTGATCCCCCATAGATCGATGTCTAGGTGTGTGATCCCCCATAGATCAATGTCCGGGTGTATGATCCCCCCATAGATCAATGTCCAGGTGTGCGATCCCCCCTTAGATCAATGTCCGGGTGTATGATCCCCCCATGGATCGATGTCCAGGTGTGTGATCCCCCATAGATCAATGTCCGGGTGTATGATCCCCCATAGATCGATGTCCAGGTGTGTGATCCCCCATAGATCAATGTCCGGGTGTATGATCCCCCATAGATCAATGTCCAGGTGTGCGATCCCCCCATAGATCAATGTCCGGGTGTGTGATCCCCCATAGATCAATGTCCAGGTGTGTGATCCCCCCCCTGGATCGATGTCCAGGTGTGTGATCCCCCCCATGGATCGATGTCCAGGTGTGTGATCCCCCCATAGGTCAATGTCCAGGTGTGCGATCCCCCCATAGGTCAATGTCCAGGTGTGCGATCCCCCCATAGATCAATGTCCAGGTGTGCGATCCCCCCATGGATCGATGTCCTTGTGTGTGATCCCCGCATGGATCGATGTCCAGGTGTGTGATTCCCCCATGGATCGATGTCCTTGTGTGTGATCCCCCCATAGATCGATGTCCAGGTGTGCGATCCCCCCATAGATCGATGTCCAGGTGTGCGATTCCCCCCCATAGATCGATGTCCAGGTGTGCGATCCCCCCCATAGATCGATGTCCAGGTGTGCGATCCCCCCATAGATCGATGTCCAGGTGTGCGATCCCCCCATAGATCGATGTCCAGGTGTGCGATCCCCCCATAGATCGATGTCCAGGTGTGCAATCCCCCCATAGATCGATGTCCAGGTGTGCGATCCCCCCATAGATCGATGTCCAGGTGTGCGATCCCCCCATAGATCGATGTCCAGGTGTGTGATCCCCCCATAGATCGATGTCCAGGTGTGCGATCCCCCCATAGATCGATATCCAGGTGTGCGATCCCCCCATAGATCGATGTCCAGGTGTGCGATCCCCCCATAGATCGATGTCCAGGTGTGCGATCCCCCCATAGATCAATGTCCAGGTGTGCGATCCCCCCATAGATCAATGTCCAGGTGTGCGATCCCCCCATAGATCAATGTCCAGGTGTGCGATCCCCCCATAGATCAATGTCCAGGTGTGCGATCCCCCCATAGATCAATGTCCAGGTGTGGGATCCCCCATAGATCAATGTCCAGGCGTGTGATCCCCACATGGATCAATGTCCAGGCGTGTGATCCCCCCATGGATCAATGTCCAGGTGTGTGATCCCCACATGGATCAATGTCCAGGCGTGTGATCCCCCCATGGATCAATGTCCAGGTGTGTGATCCCCACATGGATCAATGTCCAGGCGTGTGATCCCCCCATGGATCAATGTCCAGGTGTGTGATCCCCCCATGGATCAATGTGCAGGTGTGTGATCCCTCCATGGATCAATGTCCAGGTGTATGATCCCCCCATAGATCAATGTCCAGGTGTGTGATCCCCCATAGATCGATGTCCAGGTGTATGATCCCCCCATGGATCGATGTCCAGGTGTGTGATCCCCCCATGGATCGATGTCCAGGTGTGTGATCCCCCCATGGATCAATGTCCAGGTGTGTGATCCCCCCATGGATCAATGTACAGGTGTGTGATCCCCCCATGGATCAATGTACAGGTGTGTGATCCCCCATGGATCAATGTACAGGTGTGGGATCCCCCCATAGATCAATGTCCAGGTGTGGGATCCCCCCATAGATCGATGTCCAGGTGTGGGATCCCCCCATAGATCGATGTCCAGGTGTATGATCCCCCCATGGATCAATGTCCAGGTTTGTGATTCCCCATAGATCGATGTCCAGGTTTGTGATTCCCCATAGATCGATGTCCAGGTTTGTGATCCCCCATAGATCGATGTCCAGGTGTGTGATCCCCCCCATGGATCGATGTCCAGGTGTGTGATCCCCCCCATGGATCGATGTCCAGGTGTGTGATCCCCCCCATGGATCGATGTCCAGGTGTGAGATCCCCAATAGATCGATGTACAGGTGTGTGATCCCCCCATGGATCGATGTCCAGGTGTGTGATCCCCCCATAGATCGATGTCCAGGTGTGTGATCCCCCCATTGATCGATGTCCAGGTGTATGATCCCCCCATAGATCAATGTCCAGCTGTGCGATCCCCCCATAGATCAATGTCCAGGTGTGCGATCCCCCCATTGATCGATGTCAAGCTGTGCGATCCCCCCATAGATCAATGTACAGGTGTGCGATCCCCCCATAGATCGATGTACAGGTGTGTGATCCCCCCATAGATCGATGTACAGGTGTGTGATCCCCCATAGATCGATGTCCAGGTGTGTGATCTCCTGATGTATGTTTGGAGCCCCCGGAAGATGAGACATTCGGTGTTGTGGGACGGGGGTGGGGGTGGAGGTATCCATACATTGTACTGTATGGTGGAGACTAGATATGGAGGAATGAGGAGAGGTCGGTAGAACCGGCTGGAATAGTTATCAGAGTCTGCAATACTACCGACCACCAATGGAGGGCGACCCACCCAAAATCTAATTGGCTGGACACACAGGCAGACACAAATCTTGCATACAATCCGGCACACACCAAACACACCACTTAGGGTAGCTTGTCACCACCGGCAGTTTGCTGATGGGTCTGTCAGCCAACCACACAGGGACGTTGGTGGGGGCAGAAGGGGCATGTTCCCCAGGCATAGCCTCGGTATGTAGAGACAGGGGGGCACTGGGAGCTCAGCAGCTCTCTCCTCCCCTTCTCGCTGACAGGAGTGGCTGCAGTGTCACTCCTGTCAGCAGGGCTTTCTTTCATCTGGAGCTCAGCGACACCTCCACCTCTAGCAGTACCCCTGTGCTCCCCGTTGTCACTCTCTGTAAACACAGAAACCAGCGCAGGAAGCCAGCCTCTGAGTGACAGCATGCAGCACCATACTCAGCGCTCCTCTCCCCACAACGTGCCGTCCCACAGACCAGTCCCTTGGCAGCCACTTCTCCAGAACTGGGCACATGGCTGGAGGAGAGGTGGGGGAAGAGCTCTGTACTGGGTGGAAGAGGCAACTCAGTACTGGGGGAGGGTCAGTAGGGGAAAAGCTTTGTAGTGGGGGCAGTGGGCTATGGGGGAGAGATATTTGTACTAAGGGGTGGGGCTTTGATATGGTGTTTCTTCCACCACTGACTCAGGGACATTTTTCCTTCCAGTGACACTATTGACTCAGGGACATGTTTTTCCTTCCAGTGACACTATTGACTCAGGGACATTTTTCCTTCCAGTGACACCACTGACTCAGGGACATTTTTCCTTCCAGTGACACCACTGACTCAGGGACATTTTTCCTTCCAGTGACACTATTGACTCAGGGACATTTTTCCTTCCAGTGACACCGCTGACTCAGGGACATTTTTCCCTCCAATGACTCCACTGACTCAGGGGCATGTTTACCTCCAGTGACACAATTGACTCAGAGACGTTTTCCCTCCAATGACACCACTGACTCAAGAACATGATTTCCTTCCAGTGACACCACCGACTCAGGGACATTTATGCCTCCAGTGACACCATTGACTCCACCATGTGGGGTGGTGTGTGGCAGTCTAGGGAGGTGTGGGGCAGTGCGGGACGTTGTGGGGCAGTGCGGGGTGGTTTGGGCCGGTGTAGGGCGGTGTGAGGTGGTGCAGGGCAGTATGGGGGATGTGGGGTGGTGTGGACCGTTGTGGGTCAGTTTAGCTTAGGGTGGTGTGGGGTTGTTTGGGCCAACGTGGGGCAGTTTAGGGCGGTGAGGGCAGTGTGGGGTGGTTGAGGGCAGTGTGGGATGGTTGAGGTGGTTGGGGGCTGTGGGGTGGTGTGGGGCAGTGTGGGGTGGTGAGGGCAGTGTGGGATGGTTGAGGTGGTTGGGGGCTGTGGGGTGGTATGGGGTGGTGTGGTGCAGTTTAGGGCGGTGTGAGGTTCCTTTATTTTTAGAGGTATGGATGTGGCCGTGACTCCACCCCTTTGGCCAATCAGCTGACCTGCAGAGAGGAGGGGATCTGGCCATAGACTACAGATCAGACGGTTGGCTGGCTCGGGGGTTAGGATTCTTGACATCACCACATCATCCCGATCGCAGCAAGTTCACGTACCACGCGGTTGCCATGGGCAAGTCTCATACAACCAGGACATACTGTTGTAGCGCCCTCTAGGTAGATAGGATTTTTATGGTTAGTCAGAGGCTGGGTAGCAGCCTGGGATGAGTCAGCCTGGGAGTGAGGCAGTGAGGTCACCTCAGGTCAGGCTGGGAGGCTCTACAGCTCAGTGCTTCTGGAGCCCTCTCACCCTTCTGGAAACTGCTGGAAGTTTCTAGAAGAGGGGTGGAGGAGGGGAGGAAGCCTGGATTTGCATGTTTAGGAGGAACCTGACTAATCGCCAGGCAGGAGGCAGCATGGTGACTAGGACAACCCTTAAATGTGAGAGAGTCTGAGCAGCAGAGTGTGAGTCGGGTGGAAGATGGAGTAAGTAAGGTGCTGGAGCATGGGGCCTGGGAGGGGGCCCCAGGGAGGAGGGGCTTACACACAGGCTGAAGCAGACAGAGGGATCTCTACAGTCTCCAAGGGAGGACATCCTGTCAGCAGGTAAGGAGCCAGCCCAGTGTAAGGCCTGAAAGCAGCTGCAACCCACCAAGCTAACAGGACAAGACAGTGTGAGTACTTCTACTCCCCCTAACCACAGAATGGTGAGGGCGGCCACGTGCAAGACCCAACTGGGTCTCATCTGGGACTGCTTCTCAGTAACATCTGGAAACCCTTGCCCAGGGACACCCTCAGGACGGCCGGGTGGATGAGGAAAGTTTCATCTAGGGGTCTGAGGAGGTCCACCAAAGTTCCTAAGGAGTTATTGTCAAGTTCTACAGTTCCTTGGGCATCCCATTTACCCCTAGACTCCATCCAAAGTGTTAAGCCTTTAATAAAAACAACAAAAACAAGCTCAAGGACTGTTTTACTGCCTCAGAGAGAAAATGTGGAAAATGCGTGTTGCCTGGCTGTGCAGAGTTTAAATCCAGCGGCCCTCAAGGGGATAGAGCTATACCATTTTGTATCTGTGTGTAGCTCACCCTGCGGACTATCAGAAGGGATGAGGTTTATCTTCCTTGCGACTAAATGAAACCTTTTTCCTCTGATATGAGTATCAGTGATTGTAGACCACAGACCTCCTCCCCCCTGCTGGGTTCTACAGGCGGCAGGTCCACAGAGGTCCACCCTTATCTGCACACGAGCCTGAAGGACCCGTCAAGGGGGTTGAAAGCTGCTGGGGTTCTGCTTCGATCTCGGGCCACCTAGTTTGATATCTAATGTTGCAGTTGCTGTGGGTTACTCAGCACCAGGGGCGGACTGACAACTCATGGGGCCCCCGGGCAATAGGGGATCATGGGGCCCCTGTGTCCTTGCCCAAACTCAAAAAATCCTATCAAAAAGGTACCGAGGGCATCTCATGGGGTCCCCCACTGACCCCTGGCCCTCGGGCAGTGCCCGACTTTCCAAATGGTCAGTCCGCCCCTGCTCTGCACTTTGCTCCCCTCCTCCCATCTGAGCTCATACTTCTCATAGTAGCCGGACTATCCCGAGGGGGAGGAGAGGGACTGGACACACCTCACCCTTACATTGTCACGGTCAGGGGTCAGGCTCGGAGACCAGCAACTATAGCAGTAGAGAGACTCCTAGCGACCAGTAGGATAGGTATACCCTGGCGGATGACGCGGGCTCGCTTAAGGTGCAGGGTCTAAGCACTATCCTGTATTCACCAGAGCTGCAGATGGTGGGGATGGGTTTTGTTGCATGTTAGTACCAGGTCGCAGTCCTCAGGAGGTGAGCAAGGTCCAGTAGCAGATATTACAGGTTGAGATCAAGCAGGAGCGTAGTCATGAAACAGGCCAAAAGTTGGTAACGAGTGGTAGTGAAGATCAGGGCAGCTGCAGGTACCCATTGGGTAGGGTGGCCACCTCATCCCTATAAACCCGAATACACATTAATCCCACGGGTTCTGAGGCTGATTTAACGCAGGTAAGGCACTAGCTGAGTTTAATTACCCCCTTAATCAGCCACCAAACCTGCGTAATTAATATGTGTTCGATTTAAAGGGATGAGGTGGTGACCCTACCAATAGGGCAAGATATTGGCTGTAGAGAGCACAATAATCGGTAAAACAGGAAGTGCATGGCTTCTATAGGACGTTCATGGGAGGAGCAAAGGGTCCAAGGTTCACCAGAAACAAAGCAAAAGGCAAGATTATCTAATGGATCAGACAAGTAGCTGTTCAGCATCTCAAGTGGCTCGACAAGAGGAGAAACTAGCAGAGGTTGCAGGTTCAGATCCCGGTCCTGACATACGTCCTGCACACTTTCTGCCCTTTCTGAATAATTTGTAGTGGAAGCATAAGAAGTGATGGTTCCATTGTACATCCACAACTGACATACCGTGGTGGGTGACCACAGTCGCCATGAATATTACAAGGGACCCCACTATTTTTGTTGGATTTGAGGTTCAGGTCAGGCCATTTAGTAGCCAAAATGTTTTCTGAAATGCCTCCATGAGGAAAGATACCGTATTTTGGCCATTGGATGGAGCTAATGAGACAGAAGTAAATCTATTCCAAAACCTACCGTGTCATTTTGTTCTGATTGGATGAATGTTTCTGATATTCGATCAACAAATGCTGTATAACTAGACACCCTTAGCATGTTCTGTCTGTATTGCGCTCCAATAATAACCACACACGATATTTAGTCAGAATGTTTAATTAAATAATTGTTTATTGCTATAAAATCTCCCATCAGAGTACAGAGTGACCCCTCTAGTATATAGTCGGGGTGATCATGTATGTATGCTACCTGCGGGGAAATGAAGATGCTCGCCTTGGGCTCCAGAGAGAGCATAGACCATAACGTGGACTCTTGCCCAATCTATGAGTTCCGCTGCCATCTTTGCTCAGGGTCCACATTCACATGATGCTGAGCTCAGATGTTGACCATGGGGTCATGTTACCCACATTGTCGTATAAAGTAAAATATATTCCGTGCTTTGATGTAAAACCTTTGCAGAGGTTGGGCGTTGGCCTTCAGCTCTCCATCATCTCCTTAGTATCACTTTAGCAGCCAATGTAAGAGGAGAGCACAGAGGAAGAAGAGGAGGGTGTGACATGGCGATGGGCAGATGGAACCACTGGGTTTAAATGGTGGAGTGATCACAGCAGGAGTCAACTGGAACCCTGGGACGTATTGTTTGATCCAAGCGGAGTACGCTGCCACTCTGGTGTAGACACCTGGGCGGTTGGCAAGGGCACAGCCGAATCCCCAGCTGACAATGCCGGCGAGAAGCCATGAGCCGTCCCATCTGCAAGCAAGGGGGCCGCCAGAATCACCCTGTGGAGGTCAGAGAAGCACAATGTTATTGACTACAGAGCAGCAGATGGAATCAAGGCTTCTCAGGGGCCCCAAAAAGCTTAAAGGAGACCACTACTTTTAAAGATATGGATGCTGCCATCCACCTACTTCCTGCTTCTGAAGGCTCCTTTTGGAGGGGATAACAGGTGATCCACCCAACTTGCTATACCATGGAGGATTTACAGGTGAAACTCGAAAAATGAGAATATGGTGCAAAAGTTCATTTATTTCAGTGCAGCAACTTAAAAGGTGACACTAATATATGAGATAGACTCATTCCATGCAAAGCAAGATAGTTCCAGCCGTGATTTGTCATCATTGTGATGATTATGGCTTACAGCTCATGAAAACCCCAAATCCACAATCTCAGAAAATGAGAATATTGTGAAAAGGTGGAATAATCTCGGCTCAAAGTGTCCCACTCTAATCAGCTCATTCAGCCATAACACCTGCAAAGGGTTCCTGAGCCTTTAAATGGTCTCTCAGTCTGGTTCAGTAAGAATCACAATCATGGGAAAGACTGCTGACCTGACACCATCACTGACACCCTCCATAAGGAGGGAAAGCCTCAGAAGGTCATTGCAGAAGAAGTTGGATGTTCCCAAAGTGCTGTATCAAAGCACATTAATAGAAAGTTATGTGGAAGGGAAAAGTGTGGAAGAAAAAGGTGCACAAGCAGCAGGGATGACCGCAGCCTGGAGAGGATTGTCAGGAAAAGGCCATTCAAAAGTGTTGGGGACTTTCACAAGGAGTGGACTGAGGCTGGAGTCAGTGCATCAAGAGCCACCACACACAGATGGATCCTGGACATGGGCTTCAAATGTCGTATTCTTCTTGTCAAGCCGCTCCTGAACAACAAACAATGTCAGAAGCGTCTTACCTGGGCTAAAGAGAAACAGACCTGGTCTGCTGCTCAGTGGTCCAAAGTCCTCTTTTCTGATAAGAGCAACTTTTGCATCTCATTTGGAAACCAAGGACCCCGAGTATGGAGGAAGAATGGAGAGGCCCAAGGACCCCGAGTATGGAGGAAGAATGGAGAGGCCCAAGGACCCCGAGTATGGAGGAAGAATGGAGAGGCCCAAGGACCCCGAGTATGGAGGAAGAATGGAGAGGCCCAAGGACCCAGAGTATGGAGGAAGAATGGAGAGGCCCAAGGACCCAGAGTATGGAGGAAGAATGGAGAGGCCCAAGGACCCCGAGTATGGAGGAAGAATGGAGAGGCCCAAGGACCCCGAGTATGGAGGAAGAATGGAGAGGCCCAAGGACCCCGAGTATGGAGGAAGAATGGAGAGGCCCAAGGACCCCGAGTATGGAGGAAGAATGGAGAGGCACACACTGCAAGATGCTTGAAGTCCAGTGTGAAGTTTCCACAGTCTGTGTTGATTTGGGGAGCCATGTCATCTGCTGGTGTTGGTCCTCTGTGCTTCATTAAGTCCAGGGTCACCGCAGCCGTCTACCAGGAGATTTTGGAGCACTTCATGCTTCCTTCCGCAGATGAGCTTTATGGGGATGCTGACTTCATTTTCCAGCAGGACTTGGCACCTCCCACACTGCCAAAAGCACCAAAACCTGGTTCAATGACCGTGGGATTACTGTGCTTGATTGGCCAGCAAACTCGCCTGACCTGAGCCCCATAGAGAATCTATGGGGCATTGCCAAGAGAAAGATGAGAGACATGAGACGGAACAATGCAGAAGAGCTGAAGGCCGCTATTGAAGCATCCTGGTCTTCCGTAACACCTCAGCAGTGCCACAGGCTGATAGCTTCCATGCCACGCCGCATTGAGGCAGTAATTGCTGCAAAAGGGGCCCCAACCAAGTACTGAGTACATATGCAGCTTCTACTTTTCAGAGGTGCGATATTGTTCTATGTACAATACGTGTTTTATTGATTGCATGAAATATTCTCATTTTCTGAGATTGTGGATTTGGGGTTTTCATTTTTCATCACAATGATGACAAATCACGGCTTGAACTATCTTGCTTTGCATGTAATGAGTCTCATATATTAGTTTCACCTTTTAAGTTGCTGCACTGAAATAATTCAACTTTTGCACCATATTCTCATTTTTCGAGTTTCACCTGTATTTCAGGGTTTCTCATATCTTTCAGGCACTCTATTTGGAGATCTGCACATTTGACCTCTCAGATCATTACATCCCCTGGGGGGGTCCCACACTACCAGCTCTATTTATAATTGTATATTATGGTGTATGAGGAAAGTGAATTGGAAACACCCCAAGGTAGGCGGTAACACCCTGCACCCCAACGTGAGCAGGAACCCGTGGAGGAATTATGGCAGGGTCACCCCATCTCTGGAGACCTCATGAGATGTATGAAACCAGAAAACTGACATACTCTAATGCACTCCACCTAAAAATGTAAAATCATTTTAGGTGGACTAACCCTTAATCCAAGAGTCTGAGAAATGATATGATTCAATTCTTGGATTTTAGTGTTTGTGTGTCTTCAGGAATGTTAACGAAGAATTGATTAGGTCGGCTGTAGTTAAGGTGTTCAACATCAAGTCCTTGTCAGTCTGCATCATTCTTTCTATTCATTTTTTAGGAGCCTTTCCTGTTGTAGTCAATGAAAGCCCTCGTTCCCCAGCTCTTTAGAAGTACCTTCTAGCTTCCACACCATTCCAAATGGATCCAAAACTCTATACATCCTCCTAAAGCCTGAAGACCAATGTTGGCCAAGAACACTGGGAATGACCAGTGACTGCTAACCCATGGCGGTGCCTGTTATTTACCTGACATGCATCCTTCTGCCCATCCTTGTATCCTGCACAGATCATGTCCCATTGGATGATGGTGGAATTGGGATTCAGTGTGGGATTATTTATGTGGTACATGGAGTCACAATCCGCTTGTTCTATAATTGGAATTTCGACCTGCTGAAGGGTTCGGGGAGACGATAGGCTCACTGCAATAGACAAAGCATTGTTATAGGTTGTCAGATATCTGCTCTTCTATGTTCTTCTTTACATCTAGGAACCATCAAACCAAATGTACAACAATTGAAGCAAAGTCCACATGTGATAATCAGGCTACTTTGTACGTTTGAGGTTAAATGATAGTCAATATAATGAAACAAACCGAAAACCGTTCAGTGTTTCACACTACACAGGGCTATCTGTGAGGACTTGTGACTAGAAACACATCGAGGTTTTGTTGTTCTAGTGATTATGGCTTTTATGGACTATTGTGTGTAGGCTTGGGTTCCTTTGCTGTACTAGTCAAGGAGATGGCAAATCTCAGCCAGCACCAAGAAGGGAGTGGGTCCCTATAGGTTCCTTTGCTGTACTGGTCAAGGAGATGGCAAATCTCAGCCAGCACCAAGAAGGGAGTGGGTCCCTATAGGTTCCTTTGCTGTACTGGTAAAGGAGATGGCAAATCTCAGCCAGCACCAAGAAGAGAGTGGGTCTATATAGGTTCCTTTGCTGTACTGGTCAAGGAGATGGCAAATCTCAGCCAGCACCAAGAAGAGAGTGGGTCTCTATAGGTTCCTTTGCTGTACTGGTCAAGGAGATGGCAAATCTCAGCCAGCACCAAGAAGAGAGTGGGTCTCTATAGGTTCCTTTGCTTTACTGGTCAAGGAGATGGCAAATCTTAGCCAGCACCAAGAAGAGAGTGGGTCTCTAAAGGTTCCTTTGCTGTACTGGTCAAGGAGATGGCAAATCTCAGCCAGCACCAAGAAGAGAGTGGGTCTCTATAGGTTCCTTTGCTTTACTGGTCAAGGAGATGGCAAATCTCAGCCAGCACAAAGAAGGGAGTGGGTCCCTATAGGTTCCTTTGCTGTACTGGTAAAGGAGATGGCAAATCTCAGACAGCACCAAGAAGAGAGTGGGTCTATATAGGTTCCTTTGCTGTACTGGTCAAGGAGATGGCAAATCTCAGCCAGCACCAAGAAGAGAGTGGGTCTCTATAGGTTCCTTTGCTTTACTGGTCAAGGAGATGGCAAATCTTAGCCAGCACCAAGAAGAGAGTGGGTCTCTAAAGGTTCCTTTGCTGTACTGGTCAAGGAGATGGCAAATCTCAGCCAGCACCAAGAAGAGAGTGGGTCTCTATAGGTTCCTTTGCTTTACTGGTCAAGGAGATGGCAAATCTCAGCCAGCACAAAGAAGGGAGTGGGTCCCTATAGGTTCCTTTGCTGTACTGGTAAAGGAGATGGCAAATCTCAGCCAGCACCAAGAAGAGAGTGGGTCTATATAGGTTCCTTTGCTGTACTGGTCAAGGAGATGGCAAATCTCAGCCAGCACCAAGAAGAGAGTGGGTCTCTATAGGTTCCTTTGCTTTACTGGTCAAGGAGATGGCAAATCTCAGCCAGCACAAAGAAGGGAGTGGGTCCCTATAGGTTCCTTTGCTGTACTGGTAAAAGAGTTGGCAGATCTCCTACAGCACCAAGAGAGGGGCCAGTACCCTTGAGTTCCTTTGCTTTTCTGGTCAAAGAAATGGCAGATTTCAGCCAGCACCAAGAAGGGAGTGGGTCCCTATGGTTTCCTCATATGTTTTGGTTAGGGAGGTGGCAGATCTCAGCCAGTACCGAGAGGGAAGCCAGTCCTTGTGGATTCCTTTGCTGTACTAGTCAAGGAGATGGCAGATCTCAGTCAGCACCAAGAGGGGATCTGATCCCTAAGGATTTCTTTACTGTACTGGTCAAAAATATGGCAGATCTCAGCTAGCACCAAGAAGGGAGTGTGTCCCAATGGGTTCCTTTGCTGTACTAGTCAAGGAGGTGGCAGATCTCAGCCAGCACAGAGAGGGGAGCTGGTACCTGTGGGTCTCTTTACTGTTCTGATCAAGGAAATGACAAATCTCAGCCAGCACCAAGAAGGGAGTGGGTCCCTATGGTTTCCTTATATGTTTTGGTTAGGGAGGTGGCAGATCTCAGCCAGGACCGAGAGGGGAGACAGTTCCTGTGGGGACAGCTGAAAGTCTGAACCTGACAGAGAAGACAGTTGATGGCACCATCATCTCCTACCAACCAACAATGATTCTGGCTCCCACAGACTGGCGATGTGCTCATGTGGTACACAGATCAGTCCTGTCAATGTAAGAAGGTGCTCCTAATGACAACTCGTTATGTGTATAAAAGATACCTGTCCACAGAATCTCTTTCTTGGGCACCACCATGGGCCAAAGACCTGTCAAAGGACATCAGGGACAATATTGTAGACCTGCACAAGGCTGGAATGGGCTACACAACCATCAGCAAGAAGCTTGGTGCGATTATTCGCTAATGGAAGAAATACAAAATAATCATCAATCGTCCTCGGGCTGGAGCTTCATGCAAGATTTCACCTCATGTGGTAAGGATGATCATGAGAAAAGTGAGGGATCAGTCCGTAACTATATGGGAGGAGCCTGTGAATGATCCCAAGGCAGATGGGACAACAGTCACCAAACAAACCATTGGTAACATATTACGCTGTCATGGATTGTAATCCTTAATTACCCGCAAGGTCCCCCCCCTCAAGTAGGCACATGTACAGGCCCATCTGAAGTTTGCCAATGAACATCTAAATGATTCAGAAAAAGATTGGGAGAAAGTGCTGTGGTCAGAGGAGACCAAAATTGAGCTATTTGGAAATAACTTGACTCGCCATGTTTGGAGGAAGAAAAATGCTAACTATAACCCAAGAACACCATCCCTACAATCAATCACAGAGGTGGAAACATTATGCTTTGGGGCTGTTTCTCTGCTAATGGTACAGGCTGACTTTTGCCGCATTGAAGGGCCAATAGACGGGGCCATGTATTGTAAAATCATGGATGAAAACCTTCTTCCTTCGGCCAGAACACTGATGATGGGTCTTCCAGTATGATAATGACCCAAAACATACCACCAAGGCAACAAAGGAACGGCTAAAGAAGAAGCACATTAAGGTCATGGAGTGGCCTAGCCAGTCTCCACACCTTCATCCTATAGAAAATGTATGGAGGGAGCTGAAACTGCAAGTTGCCAAGTGACAGCCAAGAAACCTTAAGGATTTAGAGAAAATCTGTAAAGAAGAGTGGACCAAAATCCCTCTTGAGATGTGTGCCAACCTGGGAACCAACTACAGGAAATGTCTCACCTCTGTGCTCGCCAACAAGGGTTCCTCCTCCAACTACTAAGTCATGTTTTGCTTGGGGATCAAATACTTATTTTACTCCCTGAACTGCAAGTCCATTTATAACATTTGTATCGTGTTTTTTCTGGATTTTTGGTTGATATTTTGTCTCTGTAGTTTAAAATACACCTATGATAAAAATTATAGACCCTTCATCTCTTTGTAAATGGGATAACTTACAAAATCTGCAGGGGATCAAATCTTTATTTTCCCCACTGTAAATGTGAATCCCTTTCCCCAGGAACTACGTCCGGTTGTAGACCAAAGAGCCCTCACCTCCTTGTCTAATGGAGCCCCAGCCAGTGACGAAGCAGTACATGCCGCTGGGGAAATGCACGGTCTCTTCAGGGATGCAGATTGGCATGATGTAGTCCGTGTACTGTATGGAGTACTGCAGTTTGAGAAGGGCGATGTCTCCGCTGGTACCGGCCCCATGGTAGATGGGATGGATGTAGACAGCAACGATTGGAGACATGACCCCGCTGGGTACAGACAGCTGATACGCTCCCAGATTCACCATGTAATTAGATATAGAGTAGGGCCTGGTGGGAAGAGAAGAACACCAACGTTCACCAACAATTAGGAGCATGTAAAGAGAACATTTCTCATACTCATCTATTCCATAGAAAGAGTACAACTAAAATGTGAGTGCATAGCCTGACAATAGCCTTACTGTGCCTAGTCATGGCCTGACCATAGCCCAGTGGTAGTCTGGTCATAGTTTGACCATAGCCTGGTGGTAGCCTGGTCATAGCCTGACAATAGCCTTACTGTGCCTAGTCATGGCCTGACCATAGCCCAGTGGTAGCCTGGTCATAGTTTGACCATAGCCTTACTGTGCCTGGTCATAGCCTGACAATAGCCTTACTGTGCCTGGTCATAGCCTGATCATTGATTTACCGTGCCTGGTCATAGCCTGATCATAGATTTACCGTGCCTGGTCATAGCCTGATCATAGATTTACCGTGCCTGATCATAGATTTACCGTGCCTGGTCATAGCCTGATCATAGATTTACCGTGCCTGGTCATAGCCTGACCATAGATTTATCGTGCCTAGTCATAGCCTGACCATAGATTTACAGTGCCTGGTCAAAGCCTGGCTTAGCCTGACCATAGATTTACTGTGCCTAATCGTAACCTGA
Source organism: Staurois parvus (assembly GCF_062004578.1). Lineage (NCBI taxonomy): Eukaryota > Metazoa > Chordata > Amphibia > Anura > Ranidae > Staurois > Staurois parvus. The sequence continues at coordinate 43,431 of NW_028317830.1, forward strand.
CCATAGATTTACCAAGCCTGGTCATAGCCTGGCCATAGCCTGGCCATAGATTTACCATGCCTAGTCATAGCCTAACCATAGATTTACCATGGCTGGTCATATCCTGACCATAGTTTTACCATGCCTAGTCATAGCCTGGTCATAGTTTGACCATAGCCTGGTGGTAGCTTGGTCATAGCCTGACAATAGCCTTACTGTGCCTGGTCATAGCCTGATCATAGATTTACCATGCCTGGTCATAGCCTGACCATAGTTTTACCTTGCCTAGTCATAGCCTGGCCATAGCCTGACCATAGATTTACCGTGCCTGGCCATAGCCTGACCATAGATTTACCGTGCCTGGCCATAGCCTGACCATAGATTTACCGTGCCTGGCCATAGCCTGACCATAGATTTACCGTGCCTAGTCATAGCCTGACCATAGATTTACTGTGCCTAGTCATAGCCTGACCATAGATTTACCGTGCCTAGTCATAGCCTGACCATAGATTTACCGTGCCTAGTCATAGCCTGACCATAGATTTACCATGCCTGGCCATAGCCTGACCATAGATTTACTGTGCCTAGTCATAGCCTGACCATAAATTTACCATGCCTGGTCATATCCTGGCCATAGTTTTACCATGCCTAGTCATAGCCTAACCATAGATTTACCAAGCCTGGTCATAGCCTTGTCATAGCCTGACCATAGATTTACCAAGCCTGGTCATAGCCTAACCATTGATTTACCATGCCTGGTCATAGCCTGACCATAGCCTGGAGGTAGCCTGGTCGTAGGCTGGTCATAGTCTGGCCGTAAGCTGACCACAGCCTGAATAGTCTGAATTTAGTGCAGCAGCTAGACTGTAGCCAGCCTAGGATTGGTTGGTGTACATGATCTGGTCTGCTGAGCCCCAGGACATTGTTTCCTTCTGGCTGCTACAGTGTAGTCTTCTCTAGTAGATAATGCAAGAGGATACAATGTATTGGGTTATATATTTCTACCCCCCCATCACCTTATATACAGATTACTGATCCATCACTGAGAGCGGATATAGTGAATGCGGGGTCCGGGGAGAGCGGATATAGTGAATGCGGGGTCCGGGGAGAGCGGATATAGTGAATGCAGGGTCCGGGGAGAGCGGATATAGTGAATGCGGGGTCCGGGGAGAGCAGATATAATGAATGCAGGGTCCGGGGAGAGCAGATATAATGAATGCGGGGTCCGGGGAGAGCAGATATAATGAATGCAGGGTCCGGGGAGAGCGGATATAGTGAACGGGGGGTCCGGGGAGAGCGGATATAGTGAACGGGGGGTCCGGGGAGAGCGGATATAGTGAACGCGGGGTCCGGGGAGAACGGATATAGTGAACGCGGGGTCCGGGGAGAACGGATATAGTGAACGCGGGGTCCGGGGAGAACGGATATAGTGAACGCGGGGTCCAGGGAGAGCGGATATAGTGAACGCGGGGGCCGGGGAGAGCGGATATAGTGAATGCGGGGTCCGGGGTGAGCGGATATAGTGAATGCGGGGTCCGGGGAGAGCGGATATAGTGAATGCGGGGTCCGGGGTGAGCGGATATAGTGAATGCGGGGTCCGGGGAGAGAGGATATAGTGAATGCGGGGTCCGGGGAGAGAGGATATAGTGAATGCGGGGTCCGGGGAGAGCGGATATAGTGAATGCGGGGTCCGGGGAGAGCGGATATAGTGAATGCGGGGTCCGGGGAGAGCGGATATAGTGAATGCGGGGTCCGGGGAGAGCGGATATAGTGAATGCGGGGTCCGGGGAGAGCGGATATAGTGAATGCGGGGTCCGGGGAGAGCGGATATAGTGAATGCGGGGTCCGGGGAGAGCGGATATAGTGAACGGGGGGTCCGGGGAGAGCGGATATAGTGAACGCGGGGTCCGGGGAGAGCGGATATAGTGAACGGGGGGTCCGGGGAGAGCGGATATAGTGAACGCGGGGTCCGGGGAGAACGGATATAGTGAACGCGGGGTCCGGGGAGAACGGATATAGTGAACGCGGGGTCCGGGGAGAACGGATATAGTGAACGCGGGGTCCGGGGAGAGCGGATATAGTGAACGCGGGGTCCGGGGAGAGAGGATATAGTGAATGCGGGGTCCGGGGAGAGCGGATATAGTGAATGCGGGGTCCGGGGAGAGAGGATATAGTGAATGTGGGGTCCGGGGAGAGCGGATATAGTGAATGCGGGGTCCGGGGAGAGAGGATATAGTGAATGCGGGGTCCGGGAGAGCGGATATAGGGAATGCGGGGTCCGGGGAGAGCGGATATAGTGAATGCGGGGTCCGGGGAGAGCGGATATAGTGAATGCGGGGTCCGGGGAGAGCGGATATAGTGAATGCGGGGTCCGGGGAGAGCGGATATAGTGAATGCGGGGTCCGGGGAGAGCGGATATAGTGAATGCGGGGTCCGGGGAGAGCGGATATAGTGAATGCGGGGTCCGGGGAGAGCGGATATAGTGAATGCAGGGTCCGGGGAGAGAGGATATAGTGAATGCGGGGTCCGGGGAGAGCGGATATAGTGAATGCGGGGTCCGGGGAGAGCGGATATAGTGAACGGGGGGTCCGGGGAGAGCGGATATAGTGAACGCGGGGTCCGGGGAGAGCGGATATAGTGAATGGGGGGTCCGGGGAGAGCGGATATAGTGAACGCGGGGTCCGGGGAGAACGGATATAGTGAACGCGGGGTCCGGGGAGAACGGATATAGTGAACGCGGGGTCCGGGGAGAACGGATATATTGAACGCGGGGTCCGGGGAGAACGGATATAGTGATTGCGGGGTCCGGGGAGAGCGGATATAGTGAATGCGGGGCCCGGGGAGAGCGGATATAGTGAATGCGGGGGCCGGGGAGAGCGGATATAGTGAATGCGGGGTCCGGGAGAGCGGATATAGGGAATGCGGGGTCCGGGGAGAGCGGATATAGTGAATGCGGGGTCCGGGGAGAGCGGATATAGTGAATGCGGGGTCCGGGGAGAGCGGATATAGTGAATGCGGGGTCCGGGGAGAGCGGATATAGTGAATGCGGGGTCCGGGGAGAGCGGATATAGTGAATGCGGGGTCCGGGGAGAGCGGATATAGTGAATGCGGGGTCCGGGGAGAGCGGATATAGTGAACGGGGGGTCCGGGGAGAGCGGATATAGTGAATGCGGGGTCCGGGGAGAGCGGATATAGTGAACGGGGGGTCCGGGGAGAGCGGATATAGTGAATGCGGGGGCCGGGGAGAGCGGATATAGTGATTGCGGGGTCCGGGGAGAGCGGATATAGTGATTGCGGGGTCCGGGGAGAGCGGATATAGTGAATGCGGGGGCCGGGGAGAGCGGATATAGGGAATGCGGGGTCCGGGAGAGCGGATATAGGGAATGCGGGGTCCGGGAGAGCGGATATAGTGAATGGGGGGTCCGGGAGAGCGGATATAGTGAATGCGGGGTCCGGGGAGAGCGGATATAGTGATTGCGGGGTCCAGGGAGATATAGTGATGGATATCGACTCCCCTCTTTGCTGTTCTTTAACCGGCCCTTGGGGCACTATTCCTCTGAATGCTACAAGCCACTATTCCTTCCACTGCTACCAATGATGGGGCAACACTCTTTCTTTTATTGACCACCAACCCTGAGGTTATGTTTCTTCTCACTGATGCTGGACCCGGGACAGTTTTCTACCCCCACTGACCACAGTCCTGCCCCCCTAAAGTCTGAGGTACAGTAAACTGGCCCTTTGGATGACAAGTTTGGAGACCCCTGATAAATACCACATACAAGTAGCAAAACACTGAGCAACGGGGCTAATACAAACCTTTGCAAACCAATGCTCCTAACTGCACAGCATGCGCTACTTACCCCACAAGTCACCTACCGTACAAAGCAGTGAGCAGCGGTCAGCACCCACTTGGAGTCAATCATGACCCCTCCGCAGATATGGGAGCCATTCTTCCTCAGGCTGATCTGCCATGGCCACTCCCCCGGGGAGGCGTCCTGTCCACCCACAATGCGGTCTGATGTCACTGGCTTCCCACAACCTATCAGAACCAGAAAGCGTCATCACCCACCTGCAGGGTATGGATGGTTGAACAGCTTACAATGGTGGTGTCAGTTATGGAAGGTTGGGGACTCACCTGAGAAGGACAATGCAAGCTGGAGACCTGAAAGATGAAGAAACAGATTATTAGGTCATCCATAGAAGATACTGAGGGCTATGCAGCTACTATTAGAGGGTCTGCTCTCACTGTGGGGTACTTATCATATCTTCTGCCATCCTGAGAGGGTCTGCTCGTCCCCAGAGACACCCACAACATCTTAGTTACCCCAAGAGAACCTGGACATTCCCGTGATCACGCATGAGGTCTATCACCCCATTACTCAGAGAGAGCCTAGTGCTTTCACAAATCACCCATCAAATGTTTGTAGTACCCTCCAGGGTAGGTTGTCAGGATGATCGGTACATTTCCTTCTTTTTGGCTCCTCTGTAATCCTTGGAAGCAGCTATTGATTTCTTTGTTCTACAGCCCTGGCCAAAACTTTTGAGAATGACCCAAATATTAATTTTCACAAAGTCTGCTGCCTCGGTTTTTATGGCAGTTTGCATACTGTATACTCCAGAATGTTATGAAGAGCGATCAGAGGAATTGTAATTCATTGCAAAGTCCCCCTTTGCCATGAAAAGGAACCTAATCCCCCCAGAAAATGTCAGTGATTCTCTTGTTAACATAGGTGTCAGTGTTGACGAGGACAAAGCTGGAGATCACTCTGTCATGCTGATTGAGTTAGAAGAACAGACTGGAAGCTTTAAAAGGAGGCTGGTGCTTGAAATCATTGTTCTTCCTCTGTTAACCATGGTTACCTGCATGGAAACACATGCAGTCATCATTGCTTTGCACAAAAAGGGATTCACAGGCAAGTATATTGCTAGCACTAAGATTGCACCTAAATCAACCATTTATCAGATCATCAAGAACTTCAAGGAGAGGGGTTCAATTGTTCTGAAGAAGGCTTCAGGGTTCCCAAGTAAGTCCAGCAAGTGCCAGGACCATCTCTTAAAGTTGATTCAGCTGCGGGATCGGGGCACCACCAGTGCAGAGTTTGCTCGGGAATGGCAGCAGGCAGGTGTGAGGATGGCCTGGTGTCAGGAAGGGCAGCAAAGAAGCCGCTTCTCTCCAGGAAAAGCCTCAGGGACAGACTGATACTCTGCAAAAGGTCCATATTCTCTGATGAATCCCCTTTCCGATCGTCTGGGGTATCCAAAAAAATCCTTGTCCGGAGAAGAAAAGATGAGCACTACCATCAGCCCTGCGTCATACCAACAGTAAAGCATCCTGAGACCATTCATGTGTGGGGTCGCTTCTCAGCCAAGGAAGTGTGTTCACTCACAAAATTACAGCCATGAATAAAGAATGGTCCAAAAACATCCTCCGAGAGCAACATCTCACAACCATCCAAGAACAGTTTGGTGAGGAACAATGCCTTCTCCAGCATGATCTTAAAAGTCTGACTAGTTTCGGGGACGAGTCCCTTTCCTCAGAGCTACTGACCAGCCTCTTGTGCAGTGAGCCATTTGACCGCACTGACAGTTGGAACACCTTGCTTGCCGCTGTGGCCATCATCATTATGCAAATGCTTTTTAGATACATGCTTGGTCTGTGAGTATGTTTTTATCCTTTATACCTTTGAATAAACCTTGGATAATGCACTAGGTGTGTGCGCCTCCTGTCTATTCTTTATCTATTTGACCGGCAGTGACTTGACTTAGACTGTGACTTGACTTGACTTAGACTGTGACTTGACTTAGACTGTGACTTGACTTGACTTAGACTGTGACTTGACTTAGACTGTGACTTGACTTAGACTGTGACTTGGCTTAGACTGTGACTTGACTTGACTTAGACTGTGACTTGACTTGACTTAGACTGTGACTTGACTTAGACTGTGACTTGACTTAGACTGTGACCTGACTTGACTTAGACTGTGACTTGACTTGACTTAGACTGTGACTTGACTTAGACTGTGACTTGACTTAGACTGTGACTTGACTTAGACTGTGACTTGACTTAGACTGTGACTTGACTTGACTTAGACTGTGACTTGACTTAGACTGTGACTTGACTTGACTTAGACTGTGACTTGACTTGACTTAGACTGTGACTTGACTTAGACTGTGACTTGACTTAGACTGTGACTTGACTTAGACTGTGACTTGACTTGACTTAGACTGTGACTTGACTTAGACTGTGACTTGACTTAGACTGTGACTTGACTTAGACTGTGACTTGACTTAGACTGTGACTTGACTTGACTTAGACTGTGACTTGACTTGACTTAGACTGTGACTTGACTTAGACTGTGACTTGACTTAGACTGTGACTTGACTTAGACTGTGACTTGACTTGACTTAGACTGTGACTTGACTTAGACTGTGACTTGACTTGACTTAGACTGTGACTTGACTTGACTTGACTTGACTTAGACTGTGACTTGACTTAGACTGTGACTTGACTTGACTTAGACTATGACTTGACTTGACTTGACTTGACTTGGTTTGTTATCTGATAACTTTTGTAATGAAGACTTACTTTTTAACTTAATATGTCTGGCTTTGGATTTTATCTGCTCCATGGGTCCAGTATAAGTTGGTCCTTTTGTTTTGAGCATCTTTGCCCTAAAAATCTTTTTTGCATGTTAAAGTTATGACCATCCGGACCACACATAATTACTGTGAGTTCGGCACACAGTCTGTTTATTTTTTTCTCCTGGCATGTTCTTTGCATGGATGGGGGAAGCCTCCCCACTGAGACACTGATAAGCCTTTCGAGAATGAGGCCCTCTCCTGAGTCCTTTAATGAGAAGTATATCCAAAGCTATTTTGGCTATGCTTCTTCTATACATCACAGGAGTGCAGTTTGTTAAAGCCTGCTGTCGACTGACGTCACTCAGCCAGTCCAGGCTCAGGAATAATCATGACTGTAAAGCTGGGATCTTTCCTCATCCTGGACTGGTAGCTGGCTCAGTCTCTCAACGAGCTGCTGGGAGCCTGAGCAAGCCGCATCTGCCCTCTCCCCAGCCCGGCACTCCAGTGAGCCCTGGAGGGGAAAGGAACAGAGACTGACAGTCACCAGCTCTCTGCAGGCTGAAGACAGAGAACTGAGCAATCAGTGGTCTTTGAAAGCTCAGTTCTCAGTCTCAGAGGAAGCAGGGGACAGCTGCAGTTAGGAACAGTGCTGCAGCCATCTAGGTGAATATGATCTTTTCTTTTAAGCCATACTTCTCTTTTAATCATGTCTTCTTTTACCTTGAGAGTATCAGCATCTCCAGGGTCACTCATAAGATCTTCCATTCCACCACCTCCATCACTAGGAGTGTAGTCTTTTCACAAATCAACTATGAAACCTTCAGAGACACTTTGAGAGTCTAGCTATCCCATAAAAAATCCCATTAAAAAAATGTTCTCTATTACCCTGAGAGCATCTTGTTGCCTTTGAGGTTAACCATGAGGTATTTTACTATGAGAGTGCCTGCATCTTCAGGGTCACCCATGAGATCTTCCATTCCACCACCATGATAGTCTAGTCCTTTAACAAATCAGTCATGCAATTTTCATATACTCTTCTAGCCTTCTAGTCTAGCCATCCCAATATATGCATCATGTTCTATGTTACCGTGAGATTATCTTGTTGTCTATGAAGTCAACCATGAGGTCTTCCATTCAACTACTCTGAGAGAGTCTAGTCCTTCCACAAACCACTGAATACATTTTAAGATACACTTAACTGAATCACTATTCATGTCTTCTTTTACTGTGAAAGTATCTTCATCTCCGAGGTCACCCATGAGACCTTCCATTCCACTATTCTGGGAGTGTCCAGTTCTTTAACAAATCAATCATGAAATCCTCAAATACACTTAGAGAGTCTAGTCTTCTCATAAAACACCCATCATAACTTCTGTTATCCTGAGAGTATCTGCATCTCCATGGTCTACTCCTTTCACAAATAACTGATTAAATCTCAAGATATACTTTAGGAGTCTAATCTTCTCATAAGTCACCCATCATGTCTTCTGATACTCCAAGAGTATCTGGTTGTCTCTGGGGTTAACCATTAGGTCTTCTATTCCACTGCCCCGAGAGTGTTCTGTCCTTCAACAAATCAATCAAGAAATATTCAGATACACTTAGAGAGACTAGCCCCCTCATAAGACACCCATCATATCTTCTGTTATCCTGAGAGTATCTGCATCTCCATGCTCACCCATAAGGTCTTCCACTCCACAACCCTGAGAGAGTCTAGTCCTTTTACAAATAACTGATTAAATCTTAGGATATAATTTAGGAGTCTAATCTTCTCCTAAGTCACCCATCATGTCTTCTGATACCCCAAGAATATCTGGTTGTCTCTGGGGTTAACCATTAGGTCTTCTATTCCACTGCCCCAAGAGTGTTCTGTCCTTCAACAAATCAATCAAGAAATATTCAGATACACTTAGAGAGCCTAGCCCTCTCTTAATACACCCATCATGTCTTCTGTTACCCTGAGAGTATCTGCAGCTCCATGCTCACCCATAAGGTCTTCCATTCCACCACCCTGAGAGAGTCTAGTCCTTTCACAAATCACTGATTAAATCTCAAAATATTCCTAGAGAGTCTAATCTTCTCCTAAGTCACCCATCATGTCTTCTGATACCCCAAGAATATCTGGTTGTCTCTGGGGTTAACCATTAGGTCTTCTATTCCACTGCCCCAAGAGTGTTCTGTCCTTCAACAAATCAATCAAGAAATATTCAGATACACTTAGAGAGCCTAGCCCTCTCTTAATACACCCATCATGTCTTCTGTTACCCTGAGAGTATCTGCAGCTCCATGCTCACCCATAAGGTCTTCCATTCCACCACCCTGAGAGAGTCTAGTCCTTTCACAAATCACTGATTAAATCTCAAAATATTCCTAGAGAGTCTAATCTTCTCCTAAGTCACCCATCATGTCTTCTGATACCCCAAGAATATCTGGTTGTCTCTGGGGTTAACCATTAGGTCTTCTATTCCACTGCCCCAAGAGTGTTCTGTCCTTCAACAAATCAATCAAGAAATATTCAGATACACTTAGAGATCCTAGCCCTCTCCTAATACACCCATCATATCTTCTGTTACTATGAGAGTATCTGCATCTCCAGGGTCACCCATAAGGTCTTCCATTCCACCACCCTGAGAGAGTCTAGTCCTTTCACAAATCACTGATTAAATCTCAAAATATTCCTAGAGAGTCTAATCTTCTCCTAAGTCACCCATCATGTCTTCTGATACCCCAAGAATATCTGGTTGTCTCTGGGGTTAACCATTAGGTCTTCTATTCCATTGCCCCAAGAGTGTTCTGTCCTTCAACAAATCAATCAAGAAATATTCAGATACACTTAGAGATCCTAGCCCTCTCCTAATACACCCATCATATCTTCTGTTACTATGAGAGTATCTGCATCTCCAGGGTCACCCATAAGGTCTTCCATTCCACCACCCTGAGAGAGTCTAGTCCTTTTACAAAGCACTGATTGAATCTCAAGATATTCCTAGAGAGTCTAATCTTCTCCTAAGTCACCCATCATGTCTTCTAATACTCAGAGGGTATCTGGATGTCTCTGGGGTTAACCATGAGGTCTTCCATTCCACTATTCTCAGATAGTCTAGCCTTTTTGGAAATAAACCATGAAATCTTAGGATACACTTAGAGTTTCTTGTCCTATTGTAGATCAACCATCATTTCTTCTACTGCACTCTTCTACATTGGTCCTGATCCTGGAGTTAAACCATTGTTATGATTTCTCCTGTCTCTCCAGGATTCTGGTGGTGAGGTCTCTGCACACTTACTGCTGGTCATTGCAAAAGTCCCTATGTCTCGCTCATCCACTGAAAATATAATGTATTTTACAAAACAATAGGAGACACCTCAAAGTGGGCAGGTGCAGAGCCAGAACACAGGACAGAAGGATTTCACTCTTGGGAGTCCTCGAAATATTTTAGAGACCAGTAAGAGACTCTGCCCACCAAACTGCTCCTGTAATTGAAATAATAGAGTTTAAGCCGCTATGAGTGATTGCTTCCAAGCAAATGTACAATATTCGCTTAGCCGCCAATTATTTTAAAAATGAAGGAATTTGTCTAATTTTTATTACCGTGGAAGACCGGTTTGTATCACCGAGAGTTATAAATATCAAATAAATGTTCCAGTAATTAGTGTATCAGCCACCTAACGAGGAGCCGTATTGTCATCATTTTGTTGTCTTAGAGGCTGGAATGAGTCACCGGCAGACGTAGCCATTATATGGATAACAGTCAATCATTTAAATCTTCAGATGAGGCTGGGAGATCCTTCTCACATTTCACAGCTTCCAGGATTTTCTCTAAAGTGAAGCAATGCTAAATCCTCGAAGGTCTGCTTTGGAGACATTCATCATGTTACAGACATTTTCTGCGTTCACTTCTCCACCAAGTCAACATCAGAAGAAGGTGGAGGTCTAGTTTCCATAAAAGTGGTCTTCTTTTGGGAGAAGCACATCTAAAGATTAAGGTAATTTTTTCTAAATGGCTGAAATCTAATTCTTTTTTAAATGGAAAACCTTAATCCTAAAAATCTGCTTTATTAACTCGCTCCGAAGAGCATTGATGCTCAGAAAACAAAAAACAAAAATCAGCTGCACTTCTCCAATTGTTTTAGGGACACTGTGCCTATTTGTTGACCAAAACCCTTAAATCTCATAAGTTGTCATGGAGAAGACAGAATGTTCTACAACAGGGGGCTCCAAGCTTTCCAAACAAAGGACCAGCTTACTGTTTTTTAGACTTGGCGGGGGAGGGGGGGAATCTCTTGACGTCAATGGGAGTAAAAGATGGCTTAGGCTTGGTGATTAGTGAGAGTGAAAAAAATTATGTAGTGTCTGTGGTCAGAAGGGGGAGAAATTGTCCCCAATCTGTGATATTAGTGGGAGAATCAGTGCCCCATCATTGGTGTCAGTGGGAGGAATAGCGTCCCATCATTGGTGTCAGTATAGGAGGAATATTGCTCCATTATTGGTGTTAGTGGAAGAGATGGTGCCTATTCATTGGTATCTGTGGGATGATTAGTGCCCTGTGATTGGTGTCAGTGGGAGGAATAATGCCCCATAATTGGCGTCAGTGGGAGGAATAGTGCCCCATCATTGGTGTCAGTGGAAGGAATAGTGCCCCATCATTGGTATCAGTGGGAGGAATAGTGCCCCATCATTGGTGTCAGTGGGAGGAATAGTGCCCCATCATTGGTATCAGTGGGAGGAACAGTGCCCCTTCATTGGTATCAGTGGGAGGAATAGTGCCCCATCATTGGTGTCAGTGGGAGGAATAGTGCCCCATCACTGGTGTCAGTGGAAGGAATAATGCCCCATCATTGGTGTCAGTGGGAGGACTAGTGCCCCATCATTGGTATCAGTAGAAGGAATGGTGCCCCATCATTGGTGTCAGCGGGAGGAATAGTGCCCCATCATTGGTGTTAGCGGGAGGAATAGTGCCCCATCATTGGTGTCAGTGGGAGTACTTGTGCCCCATCATTGGTATCAGTAGAAGGAATGGTGCTCCATCATTGGTGTCAGGGGAAGGAATAATTCCCTATTATTGGCATCAGTGGGAGGAATAGTGCCCCATCATTGGTGTCAATGGAAGGAATAATTCCCCATCATTGGTGTCAGTGGGATAACTAGTGCCCATTATTGGTGTCAGAGAGAGGAATAGTGCCCCATTATTAGTGTTAGTGGGAGGAATAGTGCCCCAGTATTGGTGTCAGTGGGAGGAATAGTGCCTCATCATTGGTATCAGTGGGAGGAATAGTGCCCCATCATTGGTATCAGTGGGAGGAATAGTGCCCCATCACTGGTGTCAGTGGGAGGAATAGTGCCCTATCATTGGTGTCAGTGGGAGGAATAATGCCCCATCATTGGTATCAGTGGGAGGAATAGTGCCCCATCATTGGTATCAGTGGGAGGAATAATGCCCCATCATTGGTATCAGTGGGAGGAATAGTGCCCCATCATTGGTGTCGGTGGGAGGAATAGTGCCCCATCACTGGTGTCAGCACAAGGAATGGTACCCCATAATTGGTATCAGTGGAAAAAAATATGCCTTCCTGTTGGTGTCAGTGCAAGGAATGTGGGAGGAATAGTGCCTAAAGGGCAGGGTAAGGGCAAGCAGAGAGATCCAGCCCATGGGCTACAGTTTGGAGACTACTGTTCTCAGTATGGTGTCATTCCTTTATCACCACATCACAAGATTTTAGACGTTTATAACCAAGATAATATTACAGCTACAATCTGTCAAGTTCTTGTTCAGCCCGTTGTGGTGCTTTGTTGTCTCACAATTTCATGGCACACGACACGACAGTTTATAAACGTCCGGATGGAATTTGGCCTCAGAAAAGAGCTCTTACCATGAAAAAAACCAAAACAATGCTCAGCAGTTGATTTAGTACTTACCTGTTGCAAGGAGAAGAGACAGAGTCCACAGATGACGGCAAGTCATGATGTTGGTGGTCAGCTCAGGAGGTCACAATGGCTCCAGGTATAATCAGATGACCAGGAGAGGTCCCTCCACAGCTCACAGCGAGTGGGGGGAGGAAATGTCAGGATGGAGGCAGAAGTGAAGCACACAACATGGAGAGAGAAGATGGGAATACTGGAAGATGGATCTACAGTTGGGAGCCTTGGAGGTGACAAGGATGTCACTCAAGTGAGGGAACACAGGCACAGTCATGTGAAGATATTTACCTGCAATACATCCCTCCTCATCACCTCCTCCCCTCATAAACTGCAGGTGTGATGACACCCTGAGTGACTCACCCAGGTCTATAGTACGAGAGGCCACCACCCTCTGATAGAAGACTGCCTTCTTATAGGGAGAGACCACCACCCTCTGATAGAAGACTGCCTTCTTATAGAGAGAGACCACCACCCTCTGATAGAAGACTGCCTTCTTATAGGGAGAGACCACCACCCTCTGATAGAAGACTGCCTTCTTATAGAGAGAGACCACCACCCTCTGATAGAAGACTGCCTTCTTATAGAGAGAGACCACCACCCTCTGATAGAAGACTGCCTTCTTATAGGGAGAGACCACCACCCCCTGATAGAAGACTGCCTTCTTATAGAGAGAGACCACCACCCTCTGATAGAAGACTACCTGTCTATAGAGAGAGACCACCACCCTCTGATAGAAGACTGCCTTCTTATAGAGAGAGACCACCACCCTCTGATAGAAGACTGCCTTCTTATAGAGAGAGACCACCACCCTCTGATAGAAGACTGCCTTCTTATAGAGAGAGACCACCACCCCCTGATAGAAGACTGCCTTCTTATAGAGAGAGACCACCACCCTCTGATAGAAGACTACCTGTCTATAGAGAGAGACCACCACCCTCTGATAGAAGACTGCCTTCTTATAGAGAGAGACCACCACCCTCTGATAGAAGACTGCCTTCTTATAGAGAGAGACCACCACCCTCTGATAGAAGACTACCTGTCTATAGAGAGAGACCACCACCCTCTGATAGAAGACTGCCTGTCTATAGAGAGAGACCACCACCCTCTGATAGAAGACTGCCTTCTTATAGGGAGAGACCACCACCCTCTGATAGAAGACTGCCTTCTTATAGGGAGAGACCACCACCCTCGGATAGAAGACTGCCTTCTTATAGGGAGAGACCACCACCCTCTGATAGAAGACTGCCTTCTTATAGGGAGAGACCACCACCCTCTGATAGAAGACTGCCTTCTTATAGGGAGAGACCACCACCCTCTGATAGAAGACTGCCTGTCTATAGAGAGAGACCACCACCCTCTGATAGAAGACTGCCTGTCTATAGAGAGAGACCACCACCCTCTGATAGAAGACTGCCTTCTTATAGGGAGAGACCACCACCCTCTGATAGAAGACTGCCTTCTTATAGGGAGAGACCACCACCCTCGGATAGAAGACTGCCTTCTTATAGGGAGAGACCACCACCCTCGGATAGAAGACTGCCTTCTTATAGGGAGAGACCACCACCCTCTGATAGAAGACTGCCTTCTTATAGGGAGAGACCACCACCCTCTGATAGAAGACTGCCTTCTTATAGGGAGAGACCACCACCCTCGGATAGAAGACTGCCTTCTTATAGGGAGAGACCACCACCCTCGGATAGAAGACTGCTTTCTTATAGGGAGAGACCACCACCCTCGGATAGAAGACTGCCTTCTTATAGGGAGAGACCACCACCCTCGGATAGAAGACTGCCTTCTTATAGAGAGAGACCACCACCCTCGGATAGATGACTACCTGCTTATAGAGAGACCACCACCCTCTGACAGAAGACTACCTGTCTATAGAGAGAGGCCACCACCCTCAGATAGAGGGCTATCTGTCTATAGAGAGAGGCCACCACCCTCTGATAGAAGATTACCTGTCTATAGAGAGACCATCACCCTCTGAATGAAGACTACCTGTCTATAGAGAGAAGCCACCACCCCCTGATAGAGGGCTACCTGTCTATATAGAGAGAGGCCACCACCCCTGATAGAAGACTACTTGTCCCTAAAGCAAGAGAACACCACCCTCTGAAAGAAAACAGAGAGAGACCACCACTGTCTTCCAGAAGACTACCTGTCTATAGACAGAAAGGTCAACACCCCCTAAAAAGACTACAGTGCCAATCAGGAAGACTGAGTTCATGCCAGTGCTTGAAGAACTGAGCATAGGCACAGAACAGTCCACAGACCAATCAGTGCTGTGTGTGCCTGTGAGTGTGTGAACTGAGACACGTGTGTGCACACGTAATCCTGCACATTTCAATTGACTCCAGCACTCAGTGGCTCTGCAAGGCTCAAATCATTGCTGAGTGGTTGTCCTCTCCTGAGACCCGTGACCAGACTCTGCTTGCTTCTGTGTTTTACCGGCTTATCTTCTTACCAGGGGCGGACTGACAACTCATGTGGCCCCCGGGCAATAGAGGATCATGGGACCCCTGTGTCCTTGCCCAAACTCAAAAAAGCCTATGAAAAAGGTACCAGGGGCATCTCATGGGGCCCCCTACCAGGGGCAGACTGACAACTCATGGGGCCCCCGGGCAATAGGGGATCATGGGACCCCTGTGTCCTTGCCCAAACTCAAAAAGCCTATGAAAAATGTACCAGGGGCATCTCATGGGGCCCCCTTCTGATCCCGGGCCCTCGGGTGGTGCCCGAGTTTCCAAATGGTCAGTCCACCCCTGCTTCTTACATTACCTGATCCTGACACCTCCAGTACCTGACCCCTGGCTTGTTACATAACTCTGCACCTTGCTTACCATTCTGGAGTTCCAGCTCTTCAGCTTCTGCCTTATTGAAAGACCAAGTTCTTCTCCTGTTCAGGACTTTCTACAGGCACCAGTGCCACCCTGTGTCCTGTCTAATCCTGTCATCACTCTTGAGGGGGGGACTGGACATGAGATATAGGGGAGAACCATCTCATCAGTTCGGCCTCTACCAAGTACATGATACTACCTGCCTACAGAGTGAGACCACCATGCTCTGATAGAAGTCAACCAGTCAATAGAGATAGAGAGACCACCAATATCTGAAAGAAGACTACCTGTCTATAGAATGAGAACCCACTGCCCTCTGATAGAAGTCTACCTTTCTGTAGAGAGAGACCACCACCCATTTATAGAAGACTACCTTTCTTTTTAGAGAGAGACCACCACCCATTTATAGAAGACTACCTTTCTGTAGAGAGAGAGGCAGTCTCCCTATGATAGAACACTACTTGTCTACAGAGAGACCACCACCCAATGATAGACGACTACCTTTCTGTAGAGAGAGACCACCACCCAATGATAGATGACTACCTTTCTATCGAGAGAGACCACCACTCAATGATAGAAGACTACCTTTCTATAGAGAGAGACCACCACCCAATGATAGAAGACTACCTTTCTGTAGAGAGAGACCACCACCCAATGATAGAAGACTACTTTTCTGTAGAGAAAGACCACCACCCAATGATAGAAGACTACCTTTCTGTAGAGAAAGACCACCGCCCATTTATAGAAGACTACCTTTCTGTAGAGAGAGAAAGGCAGCCTCTCTATGATAGAATATTTCTTGTCTACAGAAGGACCACCACACTATGATAGATGACTACCTTTCTATAGAGAGAGACCACCGCTCAATGATAGAAGACTACCTTTCTGTAGAGAGAGACCACCGCTCAATGATAGAAGACTACCTTTCTGTAGAGAGAGACCACCACCCAATGATAGAAGACTACCTTTCTGTAGAGAGAGACCACCACCCAATGATAGAAGACTACCTTTCTGTAGAGAGAGACCACCGCTCAATGATAGAAGACTACCTTTCTGTAGAGAGAGACGACCGCCCAATGATAGACGACTACCTTTCTGTAGAGAGAGGCCACCTCCTTATTATAGAACATGTCTACAGAGAGACCTCTACCCTATGGTAGAACATTACTTGTCTACAGAGAGACCACCACACTATGATAGAACACACTTATCTATAGAGAGAGACCACCATCCTTTGACAGAAGCAGGGGCGGACTGACAACTCATGGGGCCCCCGGGCAATGGGGGATCATGGGGCCCCTGTGTCCTTGCCCAAACTCAAAAAAGCCTATGAAAAAGGTACCAGGGGCATCTCATGGGGCCCCCTACCAGGGGAGGACTGACAACTCATGGGGCCCCCAGGCAATAGGGAATCATGGGACCCCTGTGTCCTTGCCCAAACTCAAGCCTATGAAAAAGGTACCAGGGGCATCTCATGGGGCCCCCTACTGACCCCGGGCCCTTGGGCAGTTCCAGAGTTTCCAAATGGTCAGTCCGCCCCTGGACATAAGGCTACCTGTCTATAGAACAAAGCCACCCTACCCTTACCAGAAGTCTGATTGTCTGTAGAGCGAGCCCGCTACCCTCTGATAGAAGACCACATGTCTGTAGAGCGAGCCCGCTACCCTCTGATAGAAGACCACATGTCTGTAGAGCGAGCCCGCTACCCTCTGATAGAAGACCACATGTCTGTAGAGCGAGCCCGCTACCCTCTGATAGAAGACCACATGTCTGTAGAGCGGGCCCGCTACCCTCTGATAGAAGACCACACGTCTGTAGAGCGAGCCCACTACCCTCTGATAGAAGACCACACGTCTGTAGAGCGAGCCCGCTACCCTCTGATGGAAGACCACACGTCTGTAGAGCGGGCCCGCTACCCTCTGATAGAAGACCACATGTCTGTAGAGCGGGCCCGCTACCCTCTGATAGAAGACCACACGTCTGTAGAGCGAGCCCGCTACCCTCTGATGGAAGACCACACGTCTGTAGAGCGGGATCGCTACCCTCTGATAGAAGACCACACGTCTGTAGAGCGGGCCCGCTACCCTCTGATAGAAGACCACACGTCTGTAGAGCGAGCCCGCTACCCTCTGATAGAAGACCACACGTCTGTAGAGCGGGCCCGCTACCCTCTGATAGAAGACCACACGTCTGTAGAGCAGGCCCGCTACCCTCTGATAGAAGACCACGTCTGTAGAGCGGGCCCGCTACCCTCTGATAGAAGACCACATGTCTGTAGAGCGAGCCCACTACCCTCTGATAGAAGACCACATGTCTGTAGAGCGAGCCCACTATCCTCTGATAGAAGACCACATGTCTGTAGAGCGAGCCCGCTACCCTCTGATGGAAGACCACATGTCTGTAGAGCGAGCCCGCTACCCTCTGATAGAAGACCACACGTCTGTAGAGCGAGCCCGCTACCCTCTGATAGAAGACCACACGTCTGTAGAGCGAGCCCGCTACCCTCTGATAGAAGACCACATGTCTGTAGAGCGAGCCCGCTACCCTCTGATAGAAGACCACATGTCTGTAGAGCGAGCCCGCTACCCTCTGATAGAAGACCACACGTCTGTAGAGCGAGCCCGCTACCCTCTGATAGAAGACCACTCGTCTGTAGAGCGGGCCCGCTACCCTCTGATAGAAGACCACACGTCTGTAGAGCGAGCCCGCTACCCTCTGATAGAAGACCACACGTCTGTAGAGCGGGCCCGCTACCCTCTGATAGAAGACCACACGTCTGTAGAGCTGGCCCGCTACCCTCTGATAGAAGACCACACGTCTGTAGAGCGGGCCCGCTACCCTCTGATAGAAGACCACACGTCTGTAGAGCGAGCCCGCTACCCTCTGATAGAAGACCACACGTCTGTAGAGCGAGCCCGCTACCCTCTGATAGAAGACCACATGTCTGTAGAGCGAGCCCGCTACCCTCTGATAGAAGACCACGTCTGTAGAGCAGGCCCGCTACCCTCTGATAGAAGACCACGCGTCTGTAGAGCGAATCCGCTACCCTCTGATAGAAGACCACGTCTGTAGAGCAGGCCCGCTACCCTCTGATAGAAGACCACATGTCTGTAGAGCGAGCCCGCTACCCTCTGATAGAAGACCACATGTCTGTAGAGCGAGCCCGCTACCCTCTGATGGAAGACCACATGTCTGTAGAGCGAGCCCGCTACCCTCTGATAGAAGACCACGTCTGTAGAGCGAGCCCACTATCCTCTGATAGAAGACCACACGTCTGTAGAGCGAGCCCGCTACCCTCTGATAGAAGACCACATGTCTGTAGAGCGAGCCCGCTACCCTCTGATAGAAGACCACATGTCTGTAGAGCGGGCCCGCTACCCTCTGATAGAAGACCACATGTCTGTAGAGCAAGAGGCCACCACTCCCTGACAGAAGGTACTCCTTTCCAGAGTGAGTGACCACCAACCTCTGATAGAAGGCTATTTCTATAGAATGAGAGACCACCAATGTTTGACAAAAGACTCTTCATCTACTGTATAGGAAGGGGAGCCACCAATCCCTGACAGATCACTCATCCATAGGGAGACCACTATTCCATGACAGATCACTCATCCATAGGGAGACCACTATTCCATGACAGATCACTCATCCATAGGGAGACCACTATTCCATGACAGATCACTCATCCATAGGGAGACCACTATTCCATGACAGATCACTCATCCATAGGGAGACCACTATTCCATGACAGATCACTCATCCATAGGGAGACCACTATTCCATGACAGATCACTCATCCATAGGGAGACCACTATTCCATGACAGATCACTCATCCATAGGGAGACCACTATTCCATGACAGATCACTCATCTATAGGGAGACCACTATTCCATGACAGATCACTCATCCATAGGGAGACCACTATTCCCTGACAGATCACTCATCCATAGGGAGACCACTATTCCATGACAGATCACTCATCCATAGGGAGACCACTATTCCATGTCAGATCACTCATCCATAGGGAGACCACTATTCCATGACAGATCACTCATCCATAGGGAGACCACTATTCCATGACAGATCACTCATCCATAGGGAGACCACTATTCCATGACAGATCACTCATCCATAGGGAGACCACTATTCCATGTCAGATCACTCATCCATAGGGAGACCACTATTCCATGACAGATCACTCATCCATAGGGAGACCACTATTCCATGACAGATCACTCATCCATAGGGAGACCACTATTCCATGACAGATCACTCATCCATAGGGAGACCACTATTCCATGACAGATCACTCATCCATAGGGAGACCACTATTCCATGACAGATCACTCATCCATAGGGAGACCACTATTCCATGACAGAAGGCGACCTATCGAGTACCAGAAGATTCATCTCTGACAGAAGGATAGCTGGCTATAGTTGGATCCAGTATGAGGTTTGCTGATTGGAGAGTTCCTTGCCAGGCTAAGCAGGCGTTGTGTCGGTTATGTGCAGAGAGCCCCCTGCTTCCCCGCAGAGAGCAAGCCTCCTCTGCAGCATGCTGGCAGGACATGGGATTATCTACTCAGGCTGTGGCTGCTTTCTAAATGGCAGAACTTTGCACTCCTTGTATTTATTTATTTATATGTATTCCGCTGATTGTTCCAAAACGTTCATCTCGCCTTTACAAATCTGTTAAGTTGTGATGCAGGTAAGGGGCGGGGTCTTACAATGGCGCAGCAAAGGAGTCAGTGAAGATGAGGGATTGGGCCCCTTTGTGTCTCTGGTGTTGTTCTGCTCATCCCTATGACAGAAAGGAATGATATGTGGTGGGACCAGATTGGGGCGGAGTAGGGATTAGATGGAGGTCGGCCACCTGTCCTTACCTGGAAATCTCCGAGCGTGTCCCGACCCGCTGCTTCCTGAAAGATGTTTATTTCCTCATCTGTGTCATGTCAGTGTGATAATCCGAGACACGCCGCCCCGAGGCTGAGGGAGCGAGTCTAGGAAGAGCTGTCACAGGGAGCACGGAGCGTTCATGAAACATGCATACGGTGTGCACCGTCTGATCAATGTTTATAAACTATGTCACTTTGTATCTCCCATCTGATCAATGTTTATAAACAATGTTACTTTGTATCTCCCGTCTGATCGATGTTTATAAACAATGTTACTTTGTATCTCTCTATCTCCCGTCTGATCGATTTTTATAAACAATGTTACTTTGTATCTCTATCTCCCGTCTGATCGATGTTTATAAACAATGTTACTTTGTATCTCTCTATCTCCCGTCTGATCGATGTTTATAAACAATGTTACTTTGTATCTCTATCTCCCGTCTGATCGATGTTTATAAACAATGTTACTTTGTATCTCTCTATCTCCCGTCTGATCGATGTTTATAAACAATGTTACTTTGTATCTCTCTATCTCCCGTCTGATCGATGTTTATAAACAATGTTACTTTGTATCTCTCTATCTCCCGTCTGATCGATGTTTATAAACAATGTTACTTTGTATCGCTATCTCCCGTTTGATCCATGTTTATAAACAATGTTACTTTGTATCTCTCTATCTCCCGTCTGATCGATGTTTATAAACAATGTTACTTTGTATCTCTCTATCTCCTGTGTGATCGATGTTTATAAACAATGTTACTTTGTATCTCTCTATCTCCTGTCTGATCGATGTTTATAAACAATGTCACTTTGTATCTCTCCATCTCCCGTCTGATCGATGTTTATAAACAATGTCACTTTGTATCTCTCCATCTCCCGTCTGATCGATGTTTATAAACAATGTTACTTTGTATCTCTCCATCTCCCATCTGATCGATGATTATAAACAATGTTACTTTGTATCTCTCTATCTCCCGTCTGATCGATGTTTATAAACAATGTTACTTTGTATCTCTCTATCTCCCGTCTGATCGATGTTTATAAACAATGTTACTTTGTATCTCTCTATCCCCCGTCTGATCGATGTTTATAAACAATGTTACTTTGTATCTCTCCATCTCCCGTCTGATCGATGTTTATAAACAATGTTACTTTGTATCTCTCTATCTCCCGTCTGATCGATGTTTATAAACAATGTTACTTTGTATCTCTCCATCTCCCGTCTGATCGATGTTTATAAACAATGTTACTTTGTATGTTTATAAACAAAATTCTAACAAAGGTATGAGATTTTAGTGCTGAGGTCTCCAGCCAATCAGAACTGTGCTCTGGCGGATGGTACACAGATATGGAGCAGCACAGAGGCGGTCCTTGTTCCTGTATCTCCTGGCAGCGCACACCCATAGCACAGTGACTGCACTGTCACCAGTAGCTCCTGCTCCCAAAGCAGTGACCAGGAGCTGATAGGATGGTCTCTGAATCATGTGATCACTGTGGCAGCCAATCACAGTCATCACATTACTTGGGAAGCCCATGTAAAGTCCCCAGCATTACAAACTCTTAAAGGGCCAGCGTGACATTCATAGGATCCCTCATCTCTCCAGGAAGGTAAATGTCCCTTAAAAAAAAAAAAAAGACAATTTTCTGCATCTTGTTAGTGATAACATGAAAACCTTTATTACACATAATGTTGTCTCCTGATATACATCCTACACAAATCACATGACTGAGCGCTGTCCCCTCCCCCTGATTGTACAGACTGGATTCAGTATGAAAGATGTCCAGAACTTCCTCTGGGATGGTTAAAGACCGGGATCTGGTCACAGCCCCGCCCCTCCGATTTCTCATCTCAGAGACTGGCCAATCAGAACTGAGCCAGGACAAGAGAGACAATTATAAGGAAGAGGGGGGTGGGGATCCCGGGGGCACTGGATCCAGAAGGCTTCCACTCTAAAAAACACAACAATAATAGGGGCAGTTATGTCAAAATATATCAGGGAGGATGTATGGAAGGGTCATGTTAGGGTGGAGGTATGGGAGGGTCATGTCAGGGTGGAGGTATGGGAGGGTCATGTCAGGGTGGAGGTATGGAAGGGTCATGTTAGGGTGGAAGTATGGAAGGGTCATGTCAGGGTGGAGGTATGGAAGGGTCATGTTAGGGTGGAGGTATGGGAGGGTCATGTTAGGGTGGAGGTATGGAAGGGTCATGTTAGGGTGGAGGTATGGAAGGGTCATGTTAGGGTGGAGGTATGGAAGGGTCATGTCAGGGTGGAGGTATGGCAGGGTCATGTCAGGGTGGAGGTATGGGAGGGTCATGTCAGGGTGGAGGTATGGGAGGGCCATGTCAGGGTGGAGGTATGGAAGGGTCATGTTAGGGTGGAGGTATGGAAGGGTCATGTTAGGGTGGAGGTATGGGAGGGCCATGTTAGGGTGGAGGTATGGGAGGGCCATGTTAGGGTGGAGGTATGGGAGGGTCATGTCAGGGTGGAGGTATGGAAGGGTCATGTCAGGGAGGAGGTATGGAAGGGTCATATCAGGGTGGAGGTATGGCAGGGTCATGTCAGGGTGGAGGTATGGAAGGGTCATGTCAGGGTGGAGGTATGGGAGGGCCATGTTAGGGTGGAGGTATGGGAGGGTCATGTCAGGGTGGAGGTATGGGAGGGTCATGTCAGGGTGGAGGTATGGAAGGGTCATGTTAGGGTGGAGGTTTTGGAGGGCCATGTTAGGGTGGAGGTATGGGAGGGTCATGTCAGGGTGGAGGTATGGGAGGGTCATGTCAGGGTGGAGGTATGGAAGGGTCATGTTAGGGTGGAGGTATGGAAGGGTCATGTTAGGGTGGAGGTATGGGAGGGCCATGTTAGGGTGGAGGTATGGGAGGGTCATGTCAGGGTGGAGGTATGGGAGGGTCATGTCAGGGAGGAGGTATGGGAGGGTCATGTCAGGGTGGAGGTATGGAAGGGTCATGTCAGGGTGGAGGTATGGAAGGGTCATGTCAGGGTGGAGGTATGGAAGGGCCATGTCAGGGTGGAGGTATGGAAGGGCCAAGTCAGGGTGCAGGTATGGGAGGGCCATGTCAGGGTGGAGGTATGGAAGGGTCATGTCAGGGTGGAGGTATGGAAGGGTCATGTCAGGGAGAAGGTATGGGAGGGTCATGTCAGGGTGGAGGTATGGGAGGGTCATGTCAGGGTGGAGGTATGGGAGGGTCATGTGAGGGTGGAGGTATGGGAGGGTCATGTGAGGGTGGAGGTATGGGAGGGTCATGTCAGGGTGGAGGTATGGAAGGGTCACATCAGGGTGGAGGTATGGGAGGGTCATGTCAGGGTGGAGGTATGGAAGGGTCATGTCAGGGAGGAGGTATGGAAGGGTCATATCAGGGTGGAGGTATGGCAGGGTCATGTCAGGGTGGAGGTATGGAAGGGTCATGTCAGGGTGGAGGTATGGGAGGGCCATGTTAGGGTGGAGGTATGGGAGGGTCATGTCAGGGTGGAGGTATGGGAGGGTCATGTCAGGGTGGAGGTATGGAAGGGTCATGTTAGGGTGGAGGTTTTGGAGGGCCATGTGAGGGTGGAGGTATGGGAGGGTCATGTCAGGGTGGAGGTATGGGAGGGTCATGTCAGGGTGGAGGTATGGGAGGGTCATGTCAGGGTGGAGGTATGGAAGGGTCATGTCAGGGTGGAGGTATGGAAGGGTCATGTTAGGGTGGAGGTATGGGAGGGCCATGTTAGGGTGGAGGTATGGGAGGGTCATGTCAGGGTGGAGGTATGGGAGGGTCATGTCAGGGAGGAGGTATGGGAGGGTCATGTCAGGGTGGAGGTATGGAAGGGTCATGTCAGGGTGGAGGTATGGAAGGGTCATGTCAGGGTGGAGGTATGGAAGGGCCATGTCAGGGTGGAGGTATGGAAGGGCCAAGTCAGGGTGCAGGTATGGGAGGGCCATGTCAGGGTGGAGGTATGGAAGGGTCATGTCAGGGTGGAGGTATGGAAGGGTCATGTCAGGGAGGAGGTATGGGAAGGTCATGTCAGGGTGGAGGTATGGGAGGGTCATGTCAGGGTGGAGGTATGGGAGGGTCATGTGAGGGTGGAGGTATGGGAGGGTCATGTGAGGGTGGAGGTATGGGAGGGTCATGTCAGGGTGGAGGTATGGAAGGGTCACATCAGGGTGGAGGTATGGAAGGGTCACGTCAGGGTGGAGGTATGGAAGGGTCACGTCAGGGTGGAGGTATGGAAGGGTCACGTCAGGGTGGAGGTATGAAGGGTCACGTCAGGGTGGAGGTATGAAGGGTCACGTTAGGGTGGAGGTACGGAAGGGTCACGTTAGGGTGGAGGTACGGAATGGTCACGTTAGGGTGGAGGCATGGAAGGGTCACGTTAGGGTGGAGGTATGAATGGTCATGTTAGGGTGGAGCTATGGAAGGATCACGTTATGGTGGAGGTATGGAAGGGCCATGTTAGGGCGGTGGTATGAAGGGTCACGTTAGGGTGGAGGTACGGAAGGGTCATGTTAGGGTGGAGGTATGGAAGGGCCACGTTAGAGTGGAGGTATGGAAGGGTCACGTTAGGGTGGAGGTATGGAAGGGTCACGTTAGGGTGGAGGTACGGAAGGGCCACGTTAGGGTGGACGTACGGAAGGGTCTCATTAGGGTGGAGGTACGGAAGGGTCTCGTTAGCGTGGAGGTATGGAAGGGTCACGTTAGGGTGGAGGTATGGAAGGGTCACGTTAGGGTGGAGGTATTAAAGGGTCACGTTAGGGTGGAGGTATGAATGGTCATGTTAGGGTGGAGCTATGGAAGAGTCACGTTATGGTAGAGGCATGGAAGGGTCACGTTAGGGTGGAGGCATGGAAGGGTCACGTTAGGGTGGAGGTATGGAAGGGTCACGTTAGGGTGGAGGTACGGAAGGGTCACGTTAGCGTGGAGGTACGGAAGGGTCACGTTAGGGTGGAGGTACGGAAGGGTCACGTTAGGGTGGACGTATGAAGGGTCACGTTATGGTGGAGGTATGGAAGGGTCACGTTATGGTGGAGGTACGGAAGGGTCACGTTAGGGTGGAGGTACGGAAGGGTCACGTTAGGGTGGAGGTACGGAAGGGTCACGTTAGGGTGGAGGTACGGAAGGGTCACGTTAGCGTGGAGGTACGGAAGGGTCACGTTAGGGTGGAGGTACGGAAGGGTCACGTTAGGGTGGAGGTATGAAGGGTCACGTTATGGTGGAGGTAGGGAAGGGTCACGTTATGGTGGAGGTACGGAAGGGTCACGTTAGGGTGGAGGTACGGAAGGGTCACGTTAGGGTGGAGGTACGGAAGGGTCACGTTAGGGTGGAGGTACGGAAGGGTCACGTTAGGGTGGAGGTACGGAAGAATTTTATGAATGTGGTGAAATATAATTCAGGATGGGTGTGAGGGCGGGCTGGTGAAATTTAAAGTTTGAATATTGGAAAAAGGTCATTTTTGGGTGGAGATGAAGAAGAGGTAATAGGGTGGAGCCAGGGTAGGTTGCGGCGTTACCTGGGCAGCAGGTGGTGGAAGTACAGAAGGGCCCCAGGGATTCCTGACCCTGCAGTTCATTCAGGGCGGAGGTGTCTTTAAACCCTGTGGAGAGAGAATGGCACTGAGTGGTCGGTGAACATGGCGGACAGAGAGAGCAGTCACCTATCAGAAGAGTCTCTGACATGCAGCTGTTCACTCATTGGATAATGTGACACATTTCTACAGATGTATTCTCTCAGGTAGCGCCCCTCACTGCCCAACATGGAGAATAGCACAGATTTCCCACTGCTGATTACTCTGCAATGACAGTATGACATAAAAAGGTTTTTCTATATTGTGTTCCCGTGTTCTCCATGTCTGACTTCATCCCCCAGAATTCCTCACAGTCTCCAGGGTATTAGGGGTTAATTCAGGCCACTCTCTGCAGCAGCATGACAGACATTCTCCCTATGGATGTTGTCCTCAGGTGTGACTCTGTAGGTGTGTCCTGCATTCCTGGAGAGCAGAAAGGTAAATTCAGCCCACATGATTCACCAGAGATGTCACCCGTGTCCTCCCCTTATCCTGAGTGACAGCGACCGGGGACACCAGAGGTGGAAACAGGCAGAGGGGACACCAGAGGTGGAAACAGGCAGAGGGGACACCAGAGGTGGAAACAGGCAGAGGGGACACCAGAGGGGACAACAGGCAGAGGAGACACCAGTGGTGGAAACAGGCAGAGGGGACACCAGAGGGGACAACAGGCAGAGGGGACACCAGAGGTGGAAAAAGGCAGAGGGGACACCAGAGGTGGAAACAGGCAGAGAGGACGGACACCAGAGGGGACAACAGGCAGAGGGGACACCAGAGGGGACAACAGGCAGAGGGGACACCAGAGGGAACAACAGGCAGAGGGGACACCAGTGGTGGAAACAGGCAGAGGGGACACCAGAGGGGACAACAGGCAGAGGGGACACCAGTGGTGGAAACAGGCAGAGGGGACACCAGAGGGGACAACAGGCAGAGGGGACACCAGAGGTGGAAAAAGGCAGAGGGGACACCAGAGGTGGAAACAGGCAGAGAGGACGGACACCAGAGGGGACAACAGGCAGAGGGGACACCAGAGGGGACAACAGGCAGAGGGGACACCAGAGGGAACAACAGGCAGAGGGGACACCAGTGGTGGAAACAGGCAGAGGGGACACCAGAGGGGACAACAGGCAGAGGGGACACCAGTGGTGGAAACAGGCAGAGGGGACACCAGAGGGGACAACAGGCAGAGGGGACACCAGTGGTGGAAACAGGCAGAGGGGACACCAGAGGTGGAAACAGGCAGAGAGGACAGACACCAGAGGGGACAACAGGCAGAGGGGACACCAGAGGGGACAACAGGCAGAGGGGACACCAGAGGGAACAACAGGCAGAGGGGACACCAGTGGTGGAAACAGGCAGAGGGGACACCAGAGGTGGAAACAGGCAGAGGGGACACCAGAGGGGACAACAGGCAGAGGGGACACCAGTGGTGGAAACAGGCAGAGGGGACACCAGAGGTGGAAACAGGCAGAGGGGACACCAGTGGTGGAAACAGGCAGAGGGGACACCAGAGGGGACAACAGGCAGAGGGGACACCAGTGGTGGAAACAGGCAGAGGGGACACCAGAGGGGACAACAGGCAGAGAGGACGGACACCAGAGGGGACAACAGGCAGAGGGGACACCAGAGGGGACAACAGGCAGAGGGGACACCAGAGGGAACAACAGGCAGAGGGGACACCAGTGGTGGAAACAGGTAGAGGGGACACAAGAGGTGGAAACAGGTAGAGGGGACAACAGGCAGAGGGGACACCAGAGGGGATAACAGGCAGAGGGAAGCCCAGAGGTGACGGAGGTGACAACAGACAGAGGGGAGACCAAAAGGGACACCAGAGGGGACAAGAAGCAGAGGGGACACCAGAGGTGATAACAGGCAGAGGGGAGACCAGAGGGAACAACAGGCAGAGGGGACATCAGAGGGTACAACACGCAGGAGTACTAGAGGGGGCAACAGGCAGAGCAGAGACCAGAGAAGAGTCCAAAGGTGACAACAAGCATAAGAAACATCAGGAGGGAAATACAACAGAGGGGACAATAGAGGGGCAACAGGCAGAGAGGACACAAAAGGTGACAACAGGCTAAGGGGGCACCAGAGGTGACAACAGGCAGAGGAGACACCAGAAGGGACAACAGGCTGAGGGGACACCAAAGGTGAGAACAGGTAGAGGGGAGACCAGAGGTGACACCAGAAGGGACAACAAGCATAGGGGACATTAGAGGGGACAATTGACTGAGGGGTCACCGAAGGGGAGAACAGGCAGAGATTGCCTTTTTGGAAGACAAAGTGAGCCGATTACAGGAGCATGGGGATGAGGAAACCTTTCTATAAACAGTACTGTGTGTAAGAGAAATCAGAATTGTAGGAGATGCAAAGATCCTTTATAGACGATTATTTCATGGGGTTATCGTTCTCCTTTGCTCATTGATAAGGGTGAGTAGGATGGACTGATGTCCCCGAGGATTGTGACTTACTGCCTCTGTCACTCAGCACTCTGCCCATTTCAGATTAAATGTATTAGGAATGTCATTGTGTCACCAGCAAATAAAGATGGCCGCCGCCCTCCACTCATCAAGAGAGGCGATTATCTCTCATTGTCAGGATAATCTCCAGAGAAGACTTGTAAATCCAGACTGACATCAATGTGATCAAACATGCTGAGATGAGAGAAATGAATTCCACTATCTTCAGACAGATTGATGGGGAGAGAGAAGGGGGAGGTTATGTGACCCCTGGGGGTCAGGGTGTAAGTGTGCTGCTGTAGAAAGAGTAGGCAGAGTGATGGAGGTTGGAGAAAGTTGTAAGCAGGGGTGGACTGACCATTCAAGCACTCGGGGGGCCCGGGGTCAGTAGGGGGCCCCATGAGATGCCCCTGGTACCTTTTATAGGCTTTTTCGGGTGTGCTTTGAGTGTGGGCAAGGACACAGGGGCCCCATGATCCCCTATTGCCTGGGGGCCCCATGAGTTGTCAGTCCGCCCCTGGTTGTAAGTGTTCTCTACTGGAAACAGAAAGTAGAATGATGGCAGTATGCTTGGCTGGACAAAGGAAGTAGAGTGATGGAGGTCTGGAGAGTGGTGTAGGTTTGCTCCTCTGGAAAAACAGGTAGAATGATGGCGGTATGCTTGTCTGGATGAAGGAAGAAGAGTGATGGAGGTTGGAGAGTGGTGTAAGTGTGCTCCTCTGGAAAGACAAGGTAGAATGATGGCAGTATGCTTGGCTGGACGAAGGAAGTAGAGTGATAGAGGTCTGGAGAGTGGTGTAGGTTTGCTCCTCTGGAAAGAGAAGGTAGAATGATGGCTGTATGCTTGGCTGGACAAAGGAAGTAGAGCGATGGAGGTCTGGAGAGTGGTGTAAGTGTGCTCCTCTGTAAATAGAAGATAGAATGATGGCGGTATGCTTGGCTGGATGAAGGAAGTAGAGTGATGGAGGTCTGGAGAGTGGTGTAGGTGTGCTCCTCTGGAAAGAAAAGCTAAAATAATGGCGGTATACTTGGCTGGATGAAGGAAGTAGAGTGATGAAAGTCTGTAGAGTGGTGTAGGTGTGCTCCTCTGAAAAAAGCAGGTAGAATAATGGCGGTATGCTTGGCTGGATGTAGGAAGTAGAGTGATGGAAGTCTGTAGAGTGGTGTAAGTGTGCTCCTCTGGAAAGAGCAGGTAGAATGATGGCGGTATGCTCCGCAGGACTGAGGAGGTAGAGTGATAGAGGTCTGGAGAGTGGCAAAGGTGTGTTCCTCTGGAAAGAGCAGGTAGAGTCATGGAGATACGCATTGCTGGAGAGAGGGAGAGTAGATGTGCTCCTCTGAAAAGTGTGAAGAAAGTGCATATTGTTGGATAGAGGGGGTAGACTGATGGACATCTGGAGGAGAGTGGTGTAGGTGTGCTCCTCTGCAATGAACAGGTAGAGTGATAATGCTATGCTTCACTGATGATGCTCTGGAGAGTGGGGGATGTGCGCTGTCAGGAGCAGGGGCGGACTGACAACTCATGGGGCCCCCGGGCAAAAAGGGATCACGGGGCCCCTGTGTCCTTGCCCACACTCAACAAACAATAGATCCCTGTGCTCAAATCCCAACAGCTAGTGCATGCATTTATCCATCAGGTGCTAAAGGGCTGTAACCACATATTAACCCTAGAAATTCTGAAGGACCCTCTGCACACTGCTATATACACTGCTATATACACTGCTATATACACTGCTATATACACTGCTATATACCCTTCAAGAAGACCGTGTAATATATGATTGTATAGTCTGCTTGAAAGGGTATATAGCAGTGTATATAGCAGTGTATATAGCAGTGTATATAGCAGTGTATATAGCAGTGTATATAGCAGTGTATATAGCAGTGTATATAGCAGTGTGCAGAGGGTCCTTCAGAATTTCTTGCCCACACTCAAACCACACATAACAAAGCCTATAAAAAAGTACTGGGGCATTTCATGGGGCAGTGCAGTGCCCAAGAGCTCGATTGGTCAGTCTGCCCCTGGTCAGGAGAGAGAGCCATGTGAGACTGTCAAGAGAGAGAGTCAGGAGAGTCAGGACAGACAGAAGAGAGAGTCCACAGGCCCATGGCCTGGAAATCAAATCAGGATGGCAGAGACAGACCTACAAACCCAGGGAGAGTAGACTGTGCCAGCAATGTGACCAGGGGTTCTGGAGGACAAGGACCACTTCCTGCTACAGGGCCCCAAGTACTCATCAGTGAGGGACACTCATTTCCAGAGACTCGCCACTCTCATCCTGGACTTCACTTCTATAGAAGAGAAGAGGAAACTCCAAACTCTACTGGGAAAAGAGGAGCCAATGGTAAAAATGGCTGCACAACATGTGAGAGCATGCCTCAGACTGAGAGGGACATGAAACACTGAGGACTTTACATGGACTCTTCCCCCCATCCCCTTTTATATTACCCCTTCCCCCTCCCCCTTTCCATACAAACTGCTTGGGCAATGCTAAAATGTTATTTGGCCCTGGCAATAAAGCTCATTTGAACTTGTGTTTGAGAAAGAGTAAGGAAAGAGACCATTAGGAGAGACAGGAGAGAGAGTCAGGAGAGTCAAAACAGAGAGTCAGGAGAATGAACCATGAGAGACAGAAGAGAGAGAGTCAGGAGAATCAGGAGAAAGTCAAGAGAGTGTCAAAAGAGAGAGAGTTAGGAGAGAGAGAGACAAGAGAGAGAGCTAGGAGAGTCAGGAAAGAGAGCCTGGAGAAAGAACCATGAGAGAGTCAGGAGAGTTAGAAGAGAGAGTCGAGGGAGACTATCAGGAGAGAGTCAGGAGAGAGAGAGTCGGGAATGTCAAAAGAGAGTTAGGGGAGCTTGGAGATAGAACCTGAGAGAGTCAGGAGAGACAGTCAACAGAGAGACCATCAGGAGAGATATTCAGGGGAGAGAGAGTTGGGAGTGTCAAAAGCGAAAGTTAGGGGAGTCAGGAGAGTCAAGAGAGAGTCAAAAGAGAGAGTTAGGAGAGACAGGAGAGAGAGCCTAGAGATAGAACTATGAGAGAGTCGGGAGAGTTAGGAGAGAGGCTCAAGAGAGAGACCATCAGGAGAGATAGCCAGGAGAGAGACCATCGGGAGAGTCAAGAGTGAGAGTTAGGAGAGACAGGAGAGAGTCAGGAGAGTCAAGAGAGAGTCAAAAGAGGGAGTTAGGAGAGACAGGAGAGAGACCATTGGGAGAGTCAAGAGTGAGAGTTAGGGGAGTCAGGAGAGAGTCAGGAGAGTCAAGAGAGAGTCAAAAGAGGGAGTTAGGAGAGACAGGAGAGAGAGCCTAGAGATAGAACTATGAGAGAGTCGGGAGAGACCATCAGGAGAGAGACCATCGGGAGAGTCAAGAGTGAGAGTAAGGAGAGACAGGAGAGAGAGCAGGAGATATAGGAGAGAGAGAGAGCAGGAGAGGGAGAATGGAGAGAGTCAGGAGAGACAGACAATTTTTATATTTTTTTCTACTTTTGACCAAGACAATCTGATTGAATGACTTTACCGATGACGAAGTATTTCACCCGCAGACAAGAGTTCTCCTCGATGGTCTGGGGTAAGATTGTCACTTTCCACAGAGGAACGTGCAGAGCTCCAGACAGCGCGTCCCGCAGAGCTGACCTGAAAGGAAAGGTTTTACATCAATCTGAACCATAGACAGGGCCTCTTGATGACACAGGCGAGTCCACGGCAAGAATCACACTAAAGGAACCCTGGAGACACTTTTCACCTTTTGGGGAGATTTGGGAAATGTTCATTCATAGCTCTGACTGGCCTCGGAGTAGCTGTCCACTTGCTGATTAGGACAGGGTTCAGGCTCCTTATGAAGGTCACTGCAATATTTGTTGAGTTTTATTGGCCACGTCATCAGTATGAAATGTGCTCTCTCTGGAACCCTTCTGTATCCATCACCTTTGCCATTGGATTTCATTATGTAATGCACACATTTCTTTGTGCTGACTCTAGTGGCAATCCACTGTAACTACAATTCGTTGAATGTATTTCTGAAGTGGTACGGTCCAGTTTACCTGTGTGTTTAAGTTAGCTGGTTTAGTTTATAGCTAGCCCCGCCCTTCCTCTTGGGGTTTCCTCAGCTGGTTACCAGCCTTCATAGTGGGAACAAGGTTTAGAAGATCATTGTCCGTTCACACATCCATGTACTGCATTTTAACAAGTAAAACTATGTTGGATTAAACTTTTGTGTCTTATTGGAGAGTTAAGCTGTCTGTGGAACGTGCATATTCAGCAGGTGACCATACTGGCCACATTGTCCAAGGCCTAAAGGAGATATGTCAATGCATAAAGCGATGTTTGAACCAGAACAATGCTCATAACAATGAATCAATATACCTGAAACACCAACAATTTACTTTCCAAATGACTCTCTTTCTTTAGAGCCCCAAAAAGCTCCCCGACTGAAAATATCTGGAAATTTGAGGTGTAATGTTTGTTCATGGTGGCCTTCTGTCCCCCAACTTTTGGGTCATTCTTTCAGTGTGGTCATTATTATCCAATGATGAAATTCTGTTCCCTTTCCAGGGGACTAAGTAGGAACACACTCATTTCAGATGTTTCATGTATATCCTCTAGAGCAAGACACGGCCCGGGACACATTATCAGCATTGAGGTCCAAGATGGGGACTGTCCAAGCCAACACAGGACAGGTAGCATTTATGGATTACTACAGGTTCAGGTGGCCCTCTGATCCCAGGACACGGCCCGGGACACATTATCAGCATTGAGGTCCAAGATGGGGACTGTCCAAGCCAACACAGGACAGGTAGCATTTATGGATTACTACAGGTTCAGGTGGCCCTCTGATCCCAGGACACGGCCCGGGACACAACATTATGAGGATTGAGGTCCAAGATGGGGACTGTCCAAGCAAATACAGGAAAGGTGGCATTTATGGATTACTACAGGTTCAGGTGACCCTCTGATCCCAGGACACGGCCCGGGACACAACATTATGAGGATTGAGGTCCAAGATGGGGACTGTCCAAGCAAATACAGGACAGGTGGCATTTATGGATTACTACAGGTTCAGGTGACCCTCTGATCCCAGGACACGGCCCGGGACACAACATTGTCAGCATTGAGGTCCAAGATGGGGACTGTCCAAGCAAATACAGGACAGGTGGCATTTATGGATTACTACAGGTTCAGGTGACCCTCTCATCCCAGGACACGGCCCGGGACACAACATTATCAGCATTGAGGTCCAAGATGGGGACTGTCCAAGCAAATACAGGACAGGTGGCATTTATGGATTACTACAGGTTCAGGTGACCCTCTGATCCCAGGACACGGCCCGGGACACAACATTATCAGCATTGAGGTCCAAGATGGGGACTGTCCAAGCAAATACAGGACAGGTGGCATTTATGGATTACTACAGGTTCAGGTGGCCCTCTGATCCCAGGACATGGCCCGGGACACAACATTATGAGGATTGAGGTCCAAGATGGGGACTGTCCAAGCAAATACAGGACAGGTGGCATTTATGGATTACTACAGGTTCAGGTGACCCTCTGATCCCAGGACACGGCCCGGGACACAACATTGTCAGCATTGAGGTCCAAGATGGGGACTGTCCAAGCAAATACAGGACAGGTGGCATTTATGGATTACTACAGGTTCAGGTGACCCTCTCATCCCAGGACACGGCCCGGGACACAACATTATCAGCATTGAGGTCCAAGATGGGGACTGTCCAAGCAAATACAGGAGAGGTAGCATTTATGGATTACTACAGGTTCAGGTGGCCCTCTGATCCCAGGACACGGCCCGGGACACAACATTATCAGCATTGAGGTCCAAGATGGGGACTGTCCAAGCCAACACAGGACAGGTAGCATTTATGGATTACTACAGGTTCAGTTGACCCTCTGATCCCAGGACACGGCCCGGGACACATTATCAGCATTGAGGTCCAAGATGGGGACTGTCCAAGCAAATACAGGACAGGTAGCATTTATGGATTACTACAGGTTCAGGTGACCCTCTGATCCCAGGACACGGCCCGGGACACAACATTATCAGCATTGAGGTCCAAGATGGGGACTGTCCAAGCCAACACAGGACAGGTAGCATTTATGGATTACTACAGGTTCAGGTGGCCCTCTGATCCCAGGACACGGCCCGGGACACAACATTATGAGGATTGAGGTCCAAGATGGGGGCTGTCCAAGCCAACACAGGACAGGTAGCATTTATGGATTACTACAGGTTCAGGTGACCCTCTGATCCCAGGACACGGCCCGGGACACAACATTATCAGCATTGAGGTCCAAGATGGGGACTGTCCATGCAAATACAGGACAGGTAGCATTTATGGATTACTACAGGTTCAGGTGGCCCTCTGATCCCAGGACACGGCCCGGGACACAACATTATCAGCATTGAGGTCCAAGATGGGGACTGTCCAAGCAAATACAGGACAGGTGGCATTTATGGATTACTACAGGTTCAGGTGACCCTCTGATCCCAGGACACGGCCCGGGACACAACATTATCAGCATTGAGGTCCAAGATGGGGACTGTCCATGCAAATACAGGACAGGTAGCATTTATGGATTACTACAGGTTCAGGTGGCCCTCTGATCCCAGGACACGGCCCGGGACACAACATTATCAGCATTGAGGTCCAAGATGGGGACTGTCCAAGCAAATACAGGACAGGTGGCATTTATGGATTACTACAGGTTCAGGTGACCCTCTGATCCCAGGACACGGCCCGGGACACAACATTATCAGCATTGAGGTCCAAGATGGGGACTGTCCATGCAAATACAGGACAGGTAGCATTTATGGATTACTACAGGTTCAGGTGGCCCTCTGATCCCAGGACACGGCCCGGGACACAACATTATCAGCATTGAGGTCCAAGATGGGGACTGTCCAAGCAA
This sequence comes from Staurois parvus, assembly GCF_062004578.1. Classification (NCBI taxonomy): domain Eukaryota; kingdom Metazoa; phylum Chordata; class Amphibia; order Anura; family Ranidae; genus Staurois; species Staurois parvus. Next base: position 78,578 of record NW_028317830.1, read on the forward strand.
ATACAGGACAGGTGGCATTTATGGATTACTACAGGTGCAGGTGACCCTCTGATCCCAGGACACGGCCCGGGACACAACATTATCAGCATTGAGGTCCAAGATGGGGACTGTCCATGCAAATACAGGACAGGTAGCATTTATGGATTACTACAGGTTCAGGTGGCCCTCTGATCCCAGGACACGGCCCGGGACACAACATTATCAGCATTGAGGTCCAAGATGGGGACTGTCCATGCAAATACAGGACAGGTAGCATTTATGGATTACTACAGGTTCAGGTGGCCCTCTGATCCCAGGACACGGCCCGGGACACAACATTTTGAGGATTGAGGTCCAGGACGGGGACTGTCCCAGAGAATCCAGGAAAGGTAGCATTTATGGATCTCTGGAAGTTCGGGTGACCTTGTGATCCCAGGACATGGCCTGGTACACCGCATTATCAGGATTGAGGTCCAAAATCTATGACTATCCCAGCAAATCCAGGACAGGTGGCATTTATGGATTAATACAGGTTTAGAGGAACGGTGGAGACCTCTACTGAGAGGGGCCCCATTGGTACCATATCATTGACTTCTCTCTCTCAGGATAATATAATGACTGATCTATGACAGCACGTCACACTCATTGTTCATCCAGACTCACCTATTGAAAGGTTCGACTTTTTGGAATAGGAGGGACGTGATGGGGACATCGGGGAGGAGCATCGAGGACTTTTCCATAGAGTCCCATGTCAGTGCCAAAGTCCTGCTGACAACTGATACAACAAAGGTAATAGGTTACACAGTGCTGAAGGATCATTCATTAGGTGTGTCTGGTGCATGCTGGGAAATGTCTGGATTGATCCTGCCAGTAAATGGGCTCCTCGTTATTTTATGAACTTCAGGAATGTTCGATGGAGAACCTCATACAGACAAACCTACACCTAACCTCCTACACACAAGACGTATAAATGTACAGATCAGATGAAAAAAGCCCATAAGCAGTGCAATCAGCACATCGAATGAATACAGTGATCAAAATAAAGAAATCTAATGGCTAGATTGCACCATGTGTGGGCAACTTGAGACCAATCAGACTATGCAGGAGGATGATACCTGTGAAGTCTCCAGCCAGAGGTAAGTTGGTATCTGTGAACATCAGCCGGTTGCTTGGAGATATCGGTCCGTGTTTACCCATCAGATCTCCAACTCGGCAGTGCTGGGACTCTTGGGGGCCACACCATGGCCAGTTCCCTCCCTGGGGAGAGGAGAGAAGGGAGTAATAGTCTGCGTCTCATTTCTCTAGCCCCCCCACACAATGCAGGCTGGGAGAGTGACACCATCTCTTGGCTTTGCAATGGCAGGAGCTGGGAACCGGGTGGGACAATCACCAAAGAACACAATATGCCACCAGCCATCCACAAGTGTCAGTTCTGGGGGGTTAGTCTTTCCTTTCCTGGAGTTTGCTCCTCCTGGTTATGACACCATTAAGAACTGTATGTGTACAGACATAGGGAGGAGCTTCATACTAAAGATCAGCCAATCACTGCTTTTCACCGCTGACTTGTTCACAAGATCTTCTTTGGTTTGTAAGGCTGATAAGGCTGAAGGCTGAGGGGTGACAACTCCGTATTAAGGTCTTGTGCTCCACCTCTTACCATGACCTGCAGTTGCTTTACTCCACTTTGGTGGAATTTGATGAACGTTTTTCTTTTGTCATGCTATGTCACACTAGGCCTCTCTCACCTGATTGGGCAATTCATACGGATTGTACGTTTCTCCCCCACTGTCTTGGGTGCGGATGGACCAGCTGAGGTTCTGCAAGGAAAGTAAACCATCAATATCAGAATCTGGATGAGATCTGGGTTTGTACTCCACACCGGGACAGATTCACCAAGAGGCCACCATGGGCCAGTGCCTAGGGCAGCAGGAGGAGCTGAGGCAGTTCCATGATCTCTGTATACAGAATGTTTGGGTTTTATGTTCTCATTTATAAACCTGACACTGGTGGTGAGATAATGTGTGGAGCCTCTATGAGCAGCATCATTATTTATGTCTGATTACCGCATGTCGGAATGCTGTTTACCTTGTCCGGGGAGACTGGCTGCAGGTCTACCAGGATCATGGTGTCGCTGGATCCTCCATTCGGGTAGACAATCTGTCTCTGTGGAGAATACACACAGGTCAGAATTCACTGTTATCTACAGAATAGACTCATTATTGTGCGTATGTACAAGAACCGCCTACAGCATTGTCTATGGAACGCTCTTATAGAATCACATTGACTTAGACCCGGACTTATTCACACTCAATATTGTCTATTCTCGTGCGCACAATTAATCTACAGCGTTGTCGAGAGACTAAGCTTCCCATGCGTCTACTATTCTCCTACAGCATTGTCTATGGAACGTATACATTGACTAAGCTTCCCATGCGTCTACTGTTCTCCTACAGCATTGTCTATGGAACGTATACATTGACTAAGCTTCCCATGCGTCTACTGTTCTCCTACAGCATTGTCTATGGAACGTTCACATAGACTGAGCTTTCCTTGCGTCTACTATTCTCCTACAGCATTGTGTATAGAACATATACATTGACTGAGCTTCCCATGCGTCTACTATTCTCCTACAGCATTGTCTATGGAACGTTCACATTGACTGAGCTTTCCTTGCGTCTACTATTCTCCTACAGCATTGTGTATAGAACGTATACATTGACTGAGCTTCCCATGCGTCTACTATTCTTCTACAGCATTGTCTATGGAACGTTTACATTGACTAAGCTTCCCATGCGTCTACTGTTCTCCTACAGCATTGTCTATGGAACGTATACATTGACTGAGCTTCCCATGCGTCTACTGTTCTCCTTCAGCATTGTCCATGGAACGTATACATTGACTGAGCTTCCCATGCGTCTACTGTTCTCCTACAGCATTGTCTATGGAACGTTCACATAGACTGAGCTTCCCATGCGTCTACTATTCTTCTACAGCATTGTCTATGGAACGTTTACATTGACTAAGCTTCCCATGCGTCTACTGTTCTCCTACAGCATTGTCTATGGAACGTATACATTGACTAAGCTTCCCATGCGTCTACTGTTCTCCTACAGCATTGTCTATGGAACGTATACATTGACTAAGCTTCCCATGCGTCTACTGTTCTCCTACAGCATTGTCTATGGAACGTTCACATAGACTGAGCTTTCCTTGCGTCTACTATTCTCCTACAGCATTGTGTATAGAACGTATACATTGACTGAGCTTCCCATGCGTCTACTATTCTCCTACAGCATTGTCTATGGAACGTTCACATTGACTGAGCTTCCCATGCGTCTACTATTCTCCTACAGCATTGTGTATGGAACGTTCACATAGACTGAGCTTTCCTTGCGTCTACTATTCTCCTACAGCATTGTGTATAGAACGTTTACATTGACTGAGCTTCCCATGCGTCTACTATTCTTCTACAGCATTATCTATGGAACGTTTACATTGACTAAGCTTCCCATGCGTCTACTGTTCTCCTACAGCATTGTCTATGGAACGTATACATTGACTGAGCTTCCCATGCGTCTACTGTTCTCCTTCAGCATTGTCCATGGAACGTATACATTGACTGAGCTTCCCATGCGTCTACTGTTCTCCTACAGCATTGTCTATGGAACGTTCACATAGACTGAGCTTTCCTTGCGTCTACTATTCTCCTACAGCATTGTGTATAGAACGTTTACATTGACTAAGCTTCCCATGCGTCTACTATTCTCCTACAGCATTGTCTATGGAACGTATACATTGACTAAGCTTCCCTTGCGTCTACTGTTCTCCTACAGCATTGTCTATGGAACGTTCACATAGACTGAGCTTTTCCTGTGGTGTCTACTGTTCTCCTACAGCATTGTCTATGGAACGTATACATTGACTGAGCTTCCCATGCGTCTACTGTTCTCCTACAGCATTGTCTATGGAACGTTCACATAGACTGAGCTTTTCCTGTGGTGTCTACTGTTCTCCTACAGCATTGTCTATGGAACGTTTACATTGACTAAGCTTCCCATGCGTCTACTGTTCTCTTACAGCATTCTCTATGGAACCTTTAAATTGATTGAGCTTTCCATGTGTCTACTATTCTTCAACAGCATTGTCTATGGAACGTTTACATTGACTGAGCTTTCCATGCGTCTACTATTCTCCTACAGCATTGTGTATGGAACGTTCACCTAGACTGAGCTTCCCATGCGTCTACTATTCTCCTACAGCATTCTCTATGGAACCTTTACATTGACTGAGCTTTCCAATGCGTCTACTATTCTCCTACAGCATTGTGTACGGAATGTTCACATGGACACAGCTTTCCTTGTATGAACTATTCTACAGCATTGTCTATGGAATGTTCACATGGACATAGCTCTCCTTGTATGGACTATTCTACAGCATTGTCTATGGAATGTTCACATGGACACAGCTTTCCTTGTATGGACTATTCTACAGCATTGTCTATGGAATGTTCACATGGACACAGCTTTCCTTGTATGGACTATTCTACAGCATTGTCTATGGAATGTTCACATGGACACAGCTTTCCTTGTATGGACTATTCTACAGCATTGTCTACGGAATGTTCACATGGACATAGCTCTCCTTGTATGGACTATTCTACAGCATTGTCTACGGAATGTTCACATGGACATAGCTCTCCTTGTATGGACTATTCTACAGCATTGTCTACGGAATGTTCACATGGACACAGCTTTCCTTGTATGGACTATTCTACAGCATTGTCTATGGAATGTTCACATGGACACAGCTTTCCTTGTATGGACTATTCTACAGCATTGTCTATGGAATGTTCACATGGACACAGCTCTCCTTGTATGGACTATTCTACAGCATTGACTATGGAATGTTCACATGGACACAGCTTTCCTTGTATGGACTATTCTACAGCATTGTGTACGGAATGTTCACATGGACACAGCTCTCCTTGTATGGACTATTCTACAGCATTGACTACGGAATGTTCACATGGACACAGCTCTCCTTGTATGGACTATTCTACAGCATTGTGTACGGAATGTTCACATGGACACAGCTCTCCTTGTATGGACTATTCTACAGCATTGACTATGGAATGTTCACATGGACACAGCTTTCCTTGTATGGACTATTCTACAGCATTGTCTACGGAATGTTCACATGGACACAGCTCTCCTTGTATGGACTATTCTACAGCATTGTCTATGGAATGTTCACATGGACACAGCTTTCCTTGTGTGGACTATTCTACAGCATTGTCTATGGAATGTTCACATGGACACAGCTTTCCTTGTGTGGACTAGTCTGCAACATTGACTATGGAATGTCTACATGGACACAGCTTTCCTTGTGTGGACTATTCTACAGCATTGACTACGGAATGTTCACATGGACACAGCTTTCCTTGTGTGGACTAGTCTGCAGCATTGTCTATGGAATGTTCACATGGACACAGCTCTCCTTGTATGGACTATTCTACAGCATTGACTATGGAATGTTCACATGGACACAGCTTTCCTTGTATGGACTATTCTACAGCATTGTCTATGGAATGTTCACATGGACACAGCTCTCCTTGTATGGACTATTCTACAGCATTGTCTATGGAATGTTCACATGGACACAGCTTTCCTTGTATGGACTATTCTACAGCATTGTGTACGGAATGTTCACATGGACATAGCTCTCCTTGTATGGACTATTCTACAGCATTGTCTATGGAATGTTCACATGGACACAGCTTTCCTTGTGTGGACTAGTCTGCAGCATTGTCTATGGAATGTTCACATGGACACAGCTTCCCTTGTATGGACTATTCTACAGCATTGTCTATGGAATGTTCACATGGACTCGTCTTTTGTTTCTACATCATTAATTTCTCATACAAATGATAAAATATTGACCTATATATCATACTATGGCATAGATGTCAACTGTTCCAGATTGGCTGGGAAAGTCCCCAATCTGAGACCTCGGTCCTGATAGTCGTGTCCCGGATGATGTCCCAGGATCACAGTACCACCCTATGTATTCTCAGGGACTCAATGAAGCCTTCGTTATGATGATTGGGGGCTGTCCCTGCATAATTAGACATGAGATTAGAGTGGACCAGTCTAGGGAGTGGGTGTGGTATGGGTGGGGCTGCCTAGTCACTGGGTGAGCCTGAGACAGACTGTGGGCGGAGTTAACTGGGACCAATAGTGAACATTGGTAAGTCTGGCATGGTAGGCGATTGGTTGAATGTATCTGATTCTTTGAATGAATGTTCTAATATACAATTTGGGGCTCTGTGTATAATCCTGGTGTGGGGGAGGGGTGACGCAATTGAAGTCATGTTCTGTCATCATTCACGGGGTGTCGCTGCGTATAGTTCGTGTTTTCAGAGATTCATTATTGGGGTTCAGATATATTCTGCATACAAAACGGAAACCACACATTCCGCTTACCAGGGAAATTCTTCCACTGATGTTTCCGGAAAATTCCGCTGTGACTTGGAGCCACTCCCCATCTGCTGACAGTTGATGCTGCAAGGTGGCACAATGCATTCTGGGAAGAAATGGCAGTTATCAAGTATATTACTGATAAAAGAGGCACACAAATCAGAAAAACACAGAGATCTCTTCATTTCTGAATGTTGTGTGGAGATCCCAGGTCTGTACTCCACCCACAATGGAAAATGGAATTGGTGGTGGAGCTTAAAGGAGTCCTTTACCAACAATTCTCTGTCCTTTCAGTGTCTCCGTCCCTCCTGGTCAACAGCAGCTGCCTCTCAGGGTATATGTCTCTGCCCCTCCCACAATGGGGAGATTTCCCCCAATAGTTTGTGTCTCTGCCCCTCCCACAATGGGGAGATTTCCCCCAATAATTTGTTTCTATGCCCCTCCCACAATGGGGAGATTTCCCTGCAGTAGTTTGTGTCTCTGCCCCTCCCACAATGGGGAGATTTCCCTGCAGTAGTTTGTGTCTCTGCCCCTCCCACAATGGGGAGATTTCCCCCAGTAGTTTGTGTCTCTGCCCCTCCCACAATGGGTATATTTCCCCCAATAGTTTGTGCCTCTGCCCCTCCCACAATGGGGAGATTTCCCTGCAGTAGTTTGTGTCTCTGCCCCTCCCACAATGGGAACATTTCCTCCCCAGTAGTTTGTGTCTCTGCCCCTCCCACAATGGGGAGATTCCCCTGCAATAGTTTATGTCTCTACCCCTCCCACAATGGGGAGATTTCCCGCAGTAGTTTGTGTCTTTGCCCCTCCCACAATGGGGAGATTTCCCCTACAGTAGTTTGTGTCTCTGCCCCTCCCACAATGGGGAGATTTCCCCCAGTAGTTTGTGTCTCTGCCCCTCCCACAATTGGGAGATTTCCCTGCAGTAGTTTGTGTCTCTGCCCCTCCCACAATGGGGAGATTTCCTCCCAGTAGTTTGTGTCTCTGCCCCTCCCACAATGGAGAGATTTCCCTGCAGTAGTTTGTGTCTCTGCCCCTCTCACAATGGGTAGATTTCCCCCAGTAGTTTGTGTCTCTGCCCCTCCCACAATGGGGAGATTTCCCCCAGTAGTTTGTATCTCTGCCCCTCCCACAATGGGCAGATTTCCCCATACGGTGAAGTATTTTCATCCTGAAGGTTGCCTTCACTCACCTGGACCCGTTGGCATAGTGAATGACCAAAGACCGACCAAGCACGCTGTGAGTACCCGACAGAGGAAAGTTGGTGTCTTTGAATTGTCCGGTTTTGTTGTCCAGGTTTAGGAGAGAGCCGTGTCTTCCACTGACATCTCCCACCTCATATTCATCATCTGTCCCATTACCGGCTGCTGGAGAGACGGCTATATTTACATGGAAAGGGTTGAAGTGACCCCGAATTTGATTGTCAGAACACGGGTTGTCCGACCCTTCGGTCACTGGAAGCTGATGGATATGGAAGCCTCCTGCAAGGCCACTCAGTCCTTGGAAATTAACATCAATCACAGTCGGGGTGAATTCCGATACCTGAGAGGCCACAAGTTCTCCTCCGGCATTACCAGGTCCAAACCAAAGACCGGTTCTACCTTTGAGGTCTGGCTGGAGAAGAATATTGGCACAGGCCACAGGTGGAGACAGCCCTTCAGGACCATGTATGACCACAGACAGTCCTATGATAGACTTTGTTCCAGTAAGTGACGTTAGAGAATCGGTAAACAAATATCGAGCTGGAGAGGGGGCAAAGAGGGTAATTGGGGTAAGTCTCCCGGCATAATCTCCAGCCTCACATCGCAGGGGGTTGGTTGGCTTGCACTCCTGGCTGTAGTTCCCACCAGTCGATACATTATATGGGTTGAAGTGTCCTCCAGCACTGGCACAGACTTCAGATTCTGATGGGAGTGGAAATTCATGGATGTGCCAGTTATGGTTTTTGCTGATGTTTTCTGAGACATGGGAGAGCTCAATGTACACAGTGAGGTCATTGTAGGGATTGTTTGGAGCCTGCTGGAACATGATCCTGCCAGCTACTCCTTTACGGAAAGATGCAAGCGCAGTAACCACTTCCCCTTCCAAATTTATGGTGCTGCAGCCCCACGGGTCCCCATTGGCATTTAAAATAAGGACAGAACGGCCAATAACACTGTTATTGCCATAAAGTGGCAGATTCCAGTCAGTAAGAACGTTGTTTAATGTCTCAACACCCTGCAGAGTGCCATGTCGCCCACTCAAGTCCCCAATTGGCCATGAACTGTGGTCAGTTTTAGCTTTTGCTGTACGAACTGAGAAGGGATTCCAGAGATTTCCGGTGTTTGCTTCACTACACAAGTTCTGATCTGAGTGCTGACGAGCCAGGATAGGTAGAGAGTGAATTCTGTACTGACCAGCAAGTCCATGGAGCCTCCACAAGTTTATGGAAAGTTGAGTAGGGTGGAAGGGTGACTCTTGCTTGAAGCCAAAGGACCCATTGATACCTTGCATGCTAAATTGTGCTGAAGCCTCCTTAGACTGTATGGGTCTCACCTCTGCACACGCCCATGTCTCCTGGTATTTTATCACAAGGTAGGGCATCACCTCAGTAGTATTCAGTTCTAGGCGGCTCTTGGCAAACGTTTGATGGTGTCCAACCTGGGCACTTCCTAAAAGCTGGACATTATTTCCTTGGCAGGTGTCTGAGAAGAATAGAGAGGCTTTGAGTGTTGCCATCCCGTCCAGAAGTGCTAACTCCATCACAGCTGTTATTGGCTGAATAGCTGATGGCTGCAGGAAGTAGACTTGTCCAATAATGAAAGACTGGACAATGGATTTCCAAGCCCTTTGAGCCCCAGACTCCAGATTTACACATGCTTGCTGACCGCAGGTCTTTAAAACTAGAGAACATCCATCGTACCTTATGTTTCGATCAACGCCAACCTGTGTTCTACTGAGAGTGAGATCATAGCGAGATTGACCAATGTGGCCTATGTCACAAGGGTCCCGAGATGCTCCATAGATCACCGGAAACTCATGTATGGAGATAATGACAGATCCACATGTACTGGACAGGTTCGTTCTGAGGGTCCATGTGTTTGTGTCTATTGTGACAGAACCATGCACGGTTTCCAGGTGAATCTGGGCGATGAGATCAGTTTGGGCCCAAGAACCTACAAGATAAGAGAATGAAACTCTCAATGGTGAAACAAGAGAAAACAATTATGCCAAAAAACCATGAAGTAGAGTTAACAATTAACAACAAGTCAATGCAGTAAGGAAAGTTAAAATTTGTCCGACCCGACCAGGAATGTGAGCTTGCCTCGGATCTTTTGTATTCTGCTCTGCAGAACAAACATTATGTTAACCAATGACCAGATTCGTTCTGTGACTGAGCTGCTGAACACCTTCATTTCAGAATTTATCTTTCTCTGCTTCACGTTTTATTTTCTATAGTATCTGGTAACTTGGACTCACCTGTAAGAAGGACAGTGGTGATGGACATGAGAAGAAGCATGGTGCCCTCCTGAGGTCTTGGTAAAGGTCCCCCCATATGGACTGTCTTTGCTGAGAGTACTTTCTGAGGTCTGTATACTTGGAGTTATGTCACCTTCCGTCAGCTTTTCATGTCCCAACTACGTCTTCTGCTTTCTTGTTCTCAATATCTATCTTATGTATCCTGAGAATAACCAATAACTCTTCTCTGCTCAGCAAGAACCACAATATAAGAGCTTTCTTCACATCTCTGAGCTCATTGGAAGGTCCTAGAAACCAAGAGATTAGGTATCTCCAGGGGGAAGGCTTACTCGCCCCCTCCCGGTATTTCCTCATATCTGTTAGTGGCTTCAGACTCATTAGGTCCTTGCTCTAGCCATCTACAGGGCTCCATAAATCCTCATCTCAGCACCAAAATGGTTAAATTGTTAGAATGTTTTCCTGAAAGAAACTTGCTATATTATCCCTTCTCTTTGTGTGACAATTATGACAAGTTGGAGAGGTGACACCTGTGTTTGTCACACACCATTCAGGATCTAATCCTTACCACCAAAGGCACAATGGCCCCAGCACTTCCCAGAATCCTCTGAGGGATAAATCGGTAATCAGAGCCTTTCTATAATAAGGAACGAGGCTCGGGTAATCCATATCAGCATGAAATGTACCCAGGAGAGGTCTTCAATTAATGTCGCTTGTGTGTGCCGCGACCCTGTATATATACAGTATAGAGGATGGGGTGTAGGTGTCACCTAGGTTTCTCCAGGAGCTTCGGGATTTATGGCTCCCATCCTAATCCTAATCCTGTTCTGGGCCCTGGAGCCGGGATGCTTTGTAGAACTTCAGGAGGGATGAAGCCTCCATCTGTAGGTCCACATCTTATCTGGGAGCCGGATCTCATTATTAGCTCCAGCTGTTGTGCAGACCTTTATATCAATGTGTGTTCACCTCTAAGCCATGGAACACCCAGGAGTAAAGCAGAGCATCTGACGTTCACCAAACGTTCACTGAACATTAACCTTTCTTGTCCAATTACAGGGATTGGCTCACCACCAGTGAATGTTTGGTGAAAGTCTCATTCCACATTTAACAAAACGTTATACCATCTCTGTGTAGGGAACCTTGCCTTGATGTCTATTGGATGGACATGTACGATATGCGGAGAGCCACCCTGAATCGAATCAAATTGAAATTCAGCCGAACTTTTCATTATTCAGAGATTCTGATGTATTACAATAGCAAGGAAATGAAACGAATCCGAAACAACAAAATTAAATTTTCTCCGAAATGACAAATGATTTGAAATTCTAATCGAATTTGAAACAAATTCAAAAACAGATTTTAAATGTAAACATATTGCTGATCTGTGGGGTTTATTCAATTCTTTCCTATTCTATTCTTTTTGAAATTCAAATGTAAGAAGATGGTTATATTCCTTTTATTTTATTCTAGTGGTGGGGATGGGGGTGGCGACAGTGGTGGTGATGGGGGTGGAGATAGTGGTGAGGATGGGGGTGGGGACAGTGGTTGGGATGGGGGTGGGAATAGGTGGGGACAGTGGTGGGGATGGGGGTAGTGGTGAGGGTGGGGGTGGGGACAATGGTGGGGATAGGGGTAGGGATAGTGGTGGAGATGGGGATGGGGACAATGGTGAGGATGTGGGTGGGAATGGGTGGAGACAGTGGTGAGGATGCGGGTGAGAGTGGGTGAGGACTGTGATGGAGATGGGGGTGGTAATGGGTGGGGACAGTGGTGGGGATGGGGGTGGGAATAGGTGGGGACAGTGATGTAGATGGGGGTGGCTGTTTTGAGCCTTTGTTGGGGTTCCAGTGCCCAATGAACAGCCCCCCAAGCCTTGGGCTGGATGGTTGTACACTCCTAGATGGGACACCCGGGGGGGTCTCCTTATTTCCTCTCTGTATAGGGAGGGGTCCTGCATGATGGCTCAGAATTCATACAAGTCTAGGTTGAGTCTGGGGATGTTGCCGAGAATCCCGCACATAGGCGATCGTGTTTAGGTCGTCTCATTTATAGACGCCCCATTAGGACTCGACACCTTGATGTGATTCTATAGGTTCAGGTTTTTTACAAAATAACAGACATGTTATACTTCCCGGCTCTGTAATGGTTTGCCCCGATCCTCCTCTTCTTGGGTCCTGTAGCGTCACTCCTGGCTCCGCCCTCTTAACCAGTGCTCCCAACAGCAAGCCATTTGCTATGGGGGCACTGGTACGTGCTCGCTCACTCCCCCTGCTCTATGCATCCATAGGACACAAAGAGCCATGGCTCGGCCCATCCCCCTGCTCTCTCCTCATTGGCTCACTGGCTATGATTGGTTGAAGAGAGAGAGAGCGGAGGCATACATGCACATCGCTGGATTGGTAGGGGGCTCAGGTGAGTATTGGGGGGCTGTGGGGGGGGGGAGCAGCACACAGAAGGTGTTTCACCTTCATACACTGAATGCACCTTCAGCCTTAACCACTTTAAGCCGGCCACACATGGATCCGAATCTGGCTGGTTCGACAGGACCGGACGAATTTCCAGCCATGTGTGGGAAAGCTGGTTGTTCAGAAATTGACCTACCGACTGAGTGTACAGCCAGCCTGCTGGAAAATTTTTCACTTCAGCGCCACCAGCTGAAGTGGAAGCACCAATCAGTGTATTGATGTCGGGGGCTCATGCTCATCAATAACTGATTGGTGGCAAATCTGTAATGCAACAGAGACATAGGGGGCAAAGTTGATGGGTTATCAATCAGCATCAGAAAGCTTCCTGTCCTGGAGCACCCATCCAGGCCGAACAAATCTTATCGAACTTTTAAGGACAGTTTCTGCTCTCGTACGTCAACTGATACAAAGGAAGAACCAAATGGTTAGCCTTCCGCCATGAGGACACAGTCGGAGGCGAAGGAACCTTCCAATGTAGCAGAATCTCACGCCTCGCATAGAAAATAGTGCAACTGATAAACAGTTTATTATATCTACTCGCCTCCACATCCTCCAGCACACCCACGTGGAGGGCCAGGCCTCGCTGAGAGCACCCATTCCACCAATCACCCATCCCCAAAATGGGCAAAGGACGGGACAAGGCCACTCCACGTGCATAAAGGTGCTGGTAGAGACACCACATTTATTACCTAGGGGGCCTGACTGGGGGGCCAGCCTATGAAGAGTATAGTAGGCCCTCTGGATAAACTTCGATTGTATGAACCTATCATTGGCTGAGATCATGGAGGGCACATAAGTAGACATACAATCACCCCGGTCTTCTTCTGTAAGGTTGGGAATATCAGCACACCACCTCTCATAGATCCAAGTCAATATTTTATCATACGCTACCGAAGAGAAATAGAGGAGAGCGGTTTCCCCATCGCTCTCGGGGTAAGGAGTCGTGCGATAGGGTCTGACTCCAGTATAATAGGCTCCGGAATCTGGGCTTGGAGGGCATGTCTTAGCTGCCAGTATTAGTATTGTTAGGCCAGGAGTCTTTTGTGTCAGATGTGCATAGCCCATCACCCTCTCGTTGGAAATGATGTTCCAACGTTGTTACCCTCCTGAACACCCACACTTGCGAGTCCAGGATGGAGGAAAGATGGGGTAAATTCGGATTGCCCCACAGGCGGAGATGGGGGGAAAAGGTAGCTCGTGCCCTATAGACCCCCCTAGCCTCAGTCCACACCCTAAGAACCACCCATAGGACCAGTAACCTGGGGGTGTGCTCAAGTTCCCTGAAAAACCAGATTACTGAGGGCCCCATACGATCTCTATAGTGCCACTTCCAACGCTACGGCTGGGTTGTGCCAGGTCTGGGAAAACCACCAAGGCACTGCAACCAACACTGCCACCCAGTAGTACAATTGGCAGTTAGGAAGCCCCAGCCCGCCATGGGACAGAGGCACCTGAAGAGTGGATCCCGCCAATCTAGTGATCCATCCGGCCCACGCAAAAGAGATCACTATGCTATCTAGGCAAAAACTCCCCGACATGTTATTTAAAGGAATTTTACATTTTTAATGTTTCACTTTAGATATTAATAAAATCACAGACAAATGGAATTTAACATTTTTATTTGTTTTTTTTGCATGATCCCGTAGGCAGTGCCCAGCCCCCATGCCATTTGTTGGACAATCCAGTGCCTACCAGAACAGAAAATGACCATTCCTGGTTTTTTAACATGTTGGCTCCCATTGACTCCAGTACAGGAGAACCTGCCTGCCTCCAGCTGAGCCCAGGCATGCTTGGCTTCTCCCTTACTTTGAGACATAAATACATTATACAGTATATATATATATAAAGTGCGGTGCTAAAAGTGCAAATAAAGTATACAAATGATATATTGGGGTCCCTGATCCCTGATGACATCATTTCTGACGAAACGCGTTGGCTGGAGCTAGGGCGTACGTCACCACGCACGCACACTCACGGCCATCTTGGAAGTGGGACCACGTGGACCTTTGCTACTATACAGCGCTGTATTTGATTCTTATTCATGGAAATGCATTACTTTGGTCTAAATAAATGTTATTAAAGATTTCACGCGATGGGAAGCTTTTTCATTCCATGCCCATGCCTTTTACATGCCTGATACTGATGATCCGCATGGAGTGGGTGAACACCACTTGACCCATGGCTGAAGGCTGTAGAGGAGGCTGCAGCGGTTGCCATTGGATTATATCTGTGGCCAGTCTGGCCATTCTATTACATGATGGTCACATGTATGTGGTAAACCTTCCTTGCGCACCGAGCGGGGCGACGCGTGTTTCACTCGAATACGTTTCACCATCTAAACAATTGAAGATTTATGATTGCACTCAAGGACATTTTTTAGTGTCCTCAGATATTGGGACTTTTTGGATTCGCTGTCACAGAGTTTTTTTCCTTGTTTTCTTTTTTATAGTATTTGTCACATCTATATCATTTGTATACTTTAGTTGCACTTTTATATATATGTATGTTTTGGCAATCCTTTGTTTCAGAATTCAGTGCTGGCAGCTTACGCTTTTGTGAAGCAGCGCAGATTCTGATGTTATTATTATACAGTATATGGCCCCCCCCCTCGAGGTACACGTCAAGCCTAACATTGCTCATCCGAGCTGTAGACCCCAGAAAGTGTCGGCAAACATACAACCCAAAGTAACAAAAACCAAAAACAACACATACTGTGCACAGGACTGCAACAAGCATGCAGATCTAAAAAGAGTCAAGGTGAAGCAACAACATCCGATTTGCAGACTTATTGCAGGCCAGTGACAGCGCAAATACCAAAACCATGGGATCAGTATGACAGCCAGAGAATGAGTATTTTCAAAGGAGGAGGTCAGCATTGTTGGCCTCCATGGTACTTATTTCCAGTAACCCAGACATGTCCGGACATCTGCTGACATATGAGGTAGATTAGAATCCTGAGTGTAGTCCTCACTGGGAAGTTAGACCTTCTTGCCAAACCAACAGCTATTCAGAAATGTTGGGCAGAGTTTGGAGTTGCCCAGGATCACAATGATGGACTGAGCGGTGGGATAGATCAGAACAAAGAACAGTGCTGCCAGTTCAGAGGTGGATTGAACAGTCAGGGAGGACGCCAAGAGGCTGACCTCTGAGAGGTAGAAGATGGAGTAGAGTACGATGAGGTAGACCATGATCCGAGCCGCCCTCATATGAGCATCCAGTCTGGGAATGCTGAAACCAGAACGGTTGTACTTCATGCCATAGTAGTGGACCAAAAGAGAGGTCAAAGTAAGGACAATGGAGAGGACAGCCAGTGCGAACGGCAAACAACAGCCCAAGGTGATGGTCAGATATTTATAGGCTTTGCTCAGCTCGATGATGCCATCAATTATCCAAGGACTGGAGGTGAGGTTCCCGGGGGTGGCAGATAGACTGAGGTTGGTGCCTATGGTCAAAGAACTGGAGGTGATGGTATTGGTAATGGCAGCCAGCTCCATGTTGGTGTTAACAATCCGTGGACTGGAGGTGATGGAAGAAATATTAACGTCGGTGCCAATGATAAAAGAACTGGAGGTGACATTCCTGGTGATGGCAATCAGCTTCAAATCAATTTCCCAAATGCTGGCAAGGCTTATGGCAAAGGACCCAACTCCGGACCCTATCAGGAATCTGGTCACAACATTGGTGATGTTAGTCTTTAGATAGATGAAGAAATTGAGCTTGAAGCTGACAATCCTCAGGCAGTAGTAGATGCACAGAACCGCCGTGATCCAAAAACTGAAGTACAACTGGAAGATCAGAAGGACGGCAATGGGGGAGTAGATGTTGTTGTATTGGAGCATCTCAGGGAAGAGGATGAACACGAAGGTGCAAATGTTCATGTCACTCTGCAGGCAGATGTTGTTGACGGCCATGAGAACCAAAATCTTATCACACAGACTAAGCGGGAAGCCTCGTCTCCAGTCAGCGGCATTGACCCCTATAATGTAGATGTTTAGAAGGACCCCCAACGCACACTCAACAATGGCACAGACAAACCCCACCACCCAGACAAGAGCCACCATCCTTGGTCCTGCCGTGTGTCTGAGCTGAATGAGGAAAGGCAGAGGAACATTCATTGACACTGATTGATTGGATGCAAATATCTCTGAGATGTTGACAACAGATCTCACGCAACGGGAAATCTGATCTTCTCCCCATAGGATAGAGATCCTGAGGAATCCTCATATTGTTCTGTCATAGGACATTGGCGGGTTATTGGTATTTCTCATTGATTATTGATATTGATTATAGATATTGATTACTGATAACCGTTGGGACTAAAACTAAAAAAAATGCCCAATCTGAATCCAAAGAAGAAGATCAGAAACGTTATCTGTTATTTTAGCTTCATTTATATTTTGTGATCTCATAAAGCCACAAATATTATTATTATTATCCTTTTATATGGCTCTCACATATACTGCAGCGCAGGTTCTCCAAGTAGGGAGGAGGGTAAGCAGGCTAAGAATCCTCAATCATCCTGATGGTGGTTCCCACTCCTTTGAAGGTGACAACCATTAATGTTGCTCATCATAAGGCCTTATTTTGCTCAGCATGCAGGCAGGTGCAGCCTTCTTTCTCCACTGGAGGTGGCGCTCAACTGCAGCGGCATTGCAGAGGGAGAGGAAGTCAGGAGGAACCTGCTCTTCTATGGTTTCCTGGATCACTGGGGAAGTGACTCTGGGGGCCATCTTGGGTCAGGCAGAGTCTATTTAAGACCCTGGCATGCATTTTTGCGAGAGGACAGCATAGGGCCAGGTCTCCTGTTTGACAGGGAAAGGTTCCAGACGATAAGGGAAAGGCTAGGGACATGCCATCCTTCCTGGAAACCTTTTATTTTGGCACAGACGGGCCAGGCCCCATTTAGCCCTCTGAGACAGATGCTGTTGGCAAATCTGAGATCCGGTCCTCTCCACTTTGCTGTTGAAACTTGTAAGGCTGCCTTCCCGTTAGGCTGTTGGGGCCGAGCCTTACACTGGAGTTGCGGTACGTTTTTCCGGCATGGTAACCTGTCGGCGGATTATTGAGGTAGAAATGGGGAGAAGCATGGTCTTAGACGTCTCCATGGGGGGGCAGGACCTGCGCCTGATTAACATCTATGGGCCCCAGACAAAGTGGGACAGGAAATGCCTCTTCATGAAGATCAAGCCTTTCCTTTTTACAGCCCAGCAAGTTGTCTTCGGTGGTGACTTTAACACCGTCACTGGGACTAAGGACAGGAAAGGGACCGGAGTCAGGCTGGACTGTGACGGCTAGAGAGGCAGGTCTGGTTGATGTGCACATTCATTGCTGCCCAGACGACACGGGATTCACTTTTCAGCGGGGTGCTAGTCAGAGAAGAATAGATGGGGTTTTTTAAGCGGAACTCCGCCTTCTCGGCACCAGTGTGTCAGGCGGTGGAGTTTTCCGATCACTGTATTCTGTCTGTGACTCTGAGTGGCCCCGATACACCACCTAAGGGGAGGGGTACCTGGAAGCTGAATTCGGCACTCCTGGACGATGAGAAGGTGAGTCAATCCTTTGAGGACTTTTCTCAGGCACAGGTATCCATCATGGACGTTTGCAGCAGTAAGTCCGAGTGGTGGGAGCTTACAAAACGAAGGATCGTTGGGTTTTAGGAAGAAATAAACAGCTTGATAAGTATGTCACCTACCAGCGTCTGCGGAGGAAGCTCGATCGGCTTGTCTCGAATAATGGAGATCCAGGGGCGATCTCTGAGGTCAAACTCCGGCTCAGGAAGTGTCAATATGATGGTTCAGGCCTTTTCTGCGGAGCTGGGAGAATGGTGGGCCAGTGAAAAGCCTGAGGGTCCAACATGGTAAGCTCCCGGCTTATGTTACCCCGTGCCTGAAAATGCTTCACCAGTGACGAATGATGGAAAAATGAGGAAATGAAGTCTCTTCCTAGGAAGATCCTGGAGAGGAGGGTTGTTGAATCTGCCTTTAGCCAGCTATTGGCCTTGAGGGATTGCCCAGGTCCGGTTATGAGGGAGGGATTGCCCAGGCCCGGTTATGAGGGAAGGATTGCCCAGGCCCGGTTATGGGGGAGGGATTGCCCAGGCCCAGATATGAGGGAGGGATTGCCCAGGCCCGGTTATGGGGGAGGGATTGCCCAGGCCTGGTTATGAGGGAGGGACTGCCCAGGCCCAGTTATGGGGGAGGGATTGCCCAGGCCCGGTTATGGGGGAGGAATTGCCCAGGCCCGGTTATGGGGGAGGGATTGCCCAGGCCCGGTTATGAGGGAAGGATTGCCCAGGCCCGGTTATGGGGGAGGGATTGCCCAGGCCCAGATATGAGGGAGGGATTGCCCAGGCCCGGTTATGGGGGAGGGATTGCCCAGGCCTGGTTATGAGGGAGGGACTGCCCAGGCCCAGTTATGGGGGAGGGATTGCCCAGGCCCGGTTATGGGGGAGGAATTGCCCAGGCCCGGTTATGGGGGAGGGATTGCCCAGGCCCGGTTATGAGGGAGGGTCTGCATTTGATGAATCTGAAGAGAATCCCTCTAAAGTTTCAGGATTTGGCCTGGCTCTTGTTCCATGGCAGACTCTATGTGAAGGGCAACCTGAAGCATCGCTCTGTGGAGAACTGTGGTTGTCCAAGAGTGGAGTGCGGTGGGGTGGAGGAGACGATGGAACATTTCTTGCTTCAGTGCCCCTTCAATAAAGAAGTCTACAAGTGGGTGGGTGGGGCTCTGGGGATCCCTTTCCTTTCCCGCTTGAATTACGCAGAGTGGTCTTACGGAGCCTTTCAGACTCACCGGGACTTTGATTTTGAGACACTTTTTCTAGTTAGCTTAGTAGTCCATTACTACACGTGGAATGCATGGTGTCAGGTTTCCTCCTGCCGAGGTGGTGGTGCACAACATTCTGGGGGAGGTTGGGTCTCGGGGTGGCTTCTCTTTCTGTCCTTTCAGGTCCCCTACATTTTTGTAAGATCAGATTTTTGGAGAAAGGCGGCATGCATAGGATCAATGTTTCATCGTTTACTAGCCTGAGGGGGGTTCAGACTCCATCTAGTGGACAATGTGAGGTATTGCACTCCATCTAGTGGACAATGAGAGGTATTGCACGCCATCTAGTGGACAGTGAGAGATATTGCACTCCATCTAGTGGACAGTGAGAGGTATTGCACGCCATCTAGTGGACAGTGAGAGATAGTGCACTCCATCTAGTGGACAATGAGAGGTATTGCACGCCATCTAGTGGACAGTGAGAGATATTGCACTCCATCTAGTGGACAATGAGAGGTATTGCACGCCATCTAGTGGACAATGAGAGGTATTGCACGCCATCTAGTGGACAGTGAGAGGTATTGCTCTCCATCTAGTGGAGAATGAGAGGTATTGCACGCCATCTAGGGATGGGATCAATGTGTCATCGTTTTGTAGCCTGAGGGCGGGGTTCAGGTGAAGGGCGGGGTCCAGGTGACGGGAGGGTTTGTGTTGCATAATTTCGTAGTTTTCGGATAATAAAATAGTTTTTTTGCATATAATTCTATTTATGTTATTTTCAGAAAAAGCCGTTCTCTTTCCTGTCATTTGTTGATGTACGATTGTTTGGTGTTTATTTTTATAGATATTTCTTTTTCTCTGTGTAAATATTCTTTTATAAACAAGCTGGATGTTTGCATAAATCGACCCCCTAATGTCCCCTCCCCCACAGTCGCACACTATGACACGTGATATAGCTCTGACATATAGTGTGGCGTTGATGATTGTGGTTTCTGATGAAGAAGGATGTGACGCAACGTTCAGAGATAACGCGCGGCGTTACATCAGTGTCCCCACATCTTCCTGTCCTATCAGTGATGAGTCTGCAGGGTTCTGGTCCTTTCTTTATATTAGGAATATGGAGGATTCAGATTTGTAGTTGTGGGGGTCGGGGGATGGTAAGTGACTGCAGAGGTGTGACGACCCCTCTTCTCTGTGATGACCCCACCTCTCTGTGATGACCCCGCCTCTCAGTGATGACCCCGCCTCTCTGTGATGAATGTCAGGATCATTCCAGTAGAGGGTCGTCCACCTGGCAGGCGTGTCACCGGCTACCCAATTGATTCCCAGCCTTCTCCACATTCCGGAACAATGACCGCGTCTCGGTGTCACTCAGATCTGAGAATTCGATGTTTTCTTCTTTTACTTTTATAGAAAAATATAAAAAATTCTCTTCATTGTGCAGCAGGGGGTGCCGCTGGAAGCTGAATATCTACAATGAAGGCATGCCATCTAGAGGACAATGAGAGGTATTGCATGCCATCTAGAGGACAATGGAGGTATTGCACTCCATCTAGTGGGGAATGAGAGGTATTGCACTCCATCTAGAGGACAATGAGAGGTATTGCACTCCATCTAGTGGGGAATGAGAGGTATTGCACTCCATCTAGGGGACAATGAGAGGTATTGCATGCCATCTAGAGGACAATGGAGGTATTGCACTCCATCTAGTGGGGAATGAGAGGTATTGCACTCCCTCTAGAGGACAGGGAGAGGTATTGCACTCCATCTAGTGGGGAATGAGAGGTATTGCACTCCATCTAGTGGACAGTGAGAAGTATTGCATTCCATCTAGAGGACAGTGAGAGGTATTGCACACCATCTAGAGGACAATGAGAGGTATTGCACTCCATCTAGGGGACAATGAGAGGTATTGCACTCCATCTAGCGGACAGTGAGAGGTATTGCGCGCAATCTAGAGGACAGTGAGAGGTATTGCACTCCATCTAGCGGACAGTGAGAGGTATTGCACTCCATCTAGGGGACAGTGAGAGGTATTGCACTCCATCTAGGGGACAGTGAGAGGTATTGCACTCCATCTAGGGGACAGTGAGAGGTATTGCACTCCATCTAGTGGAGAATGAGAGGTATTGCACTCCATCTAGAGGACAGTGAGAGGTATTGCACTCCATCTAGAGGACAGTGAGAGGTATTGCACTCCATCTAGGGGACAATGAGAGGTATTGCACTCCATCTAGTGGAGAATGAGAGGTATTGCACTTCATCTAGGGGAAATTGAGAGGTATTGCACTCCATCTAGAGGACAGTGAGAGGTATTGCACTCCATCTAGGGGACAATGAGAGGTATTGCACTCCATCTAGTGGAGAATGAGAGGTATTGCACTTCATCTAGGGGAAATTGAGAGGTATTGCACGCCATCTAGTGGACAATGAGAGGTATTGCACGCCATCTAGAGGACAATGAGAGGTATTGCACGCCATCTAGAGGACAATGAGAGGTATTGCATGCCAACTAGTGGAGAATGAGATGTATTGCACTCCACCTAGGGGACAATGAGAGATATTGCACTCCATCTAGAGGACAATGAGAGGTATTGCACCTCATCTAGGGGACAATGAGAGGTATTGCACGCCATCTAGAGGACAATGAGAGGTATTGCACTCCATCTAGGGGACAATGAGAGGTATTGCACTCCATCTAGAGGACAATGAGAGGTATTGCACCTCATCTAGGGGACAATGAGAGGTATTGCACGCCATCTAGAGGACAATGAGAGGTATTGCACGCCATCTAGAGGACAATGAGAGGTATTGCACGCCACCTAGTGGACAATGAGAGGTATTGCACTCCATCTAGAGGACAATGAGAGGTATTACACTCCATCTAGTGGGGAATGAGAGGTATTGCACTCCATCTAGAGGACAATGAGAGGTATTACACTCCATCTAGTGGGGAATGAGAGGTATTGCACTCCATCTAGTGGAGAATGAGAGGTATTGTACGCCATCTAGTGGACAATGAGAGGTATTGCACGCCATCTAGAGGACAATGAGAGGTATTGCACTCCAACTAGTGGACAATGAGAGGTATTGAACTCCATCTAGGGGACAATGAGAAGTATTGCACTCCATCTAGGGGACGAAGAGAGGTATTGCACTCCATCTAGAGGATGATGAGAGATATTGCACTCCATCTAGAGGACAATGAGAGGTATTGCACTCCATCTAGAGGACGATGAGAGGTATTGCACGCCACCTAGTGGAGAATGAGATGTATTGCACTCCATCTAGTGGACAATGAGAGGTATTGCACTCCATCTAGGGGACAATGAGAGGTATTGCACTCCATCTAGTGGAGAATGAGAGGTATTGCACGCAATCTAGTGGAGAATGAGAGGTATTGCACGCCATCTAGTGGAGAATGAGAGGTATTGCACTCCATCTAGAGGACGATGAGAGGTATTGCACGCCACCTAGTGGAGAATGAGAGGTATTGCACTCCATCTAGTGGAGAATGAGAGGTATTGCACTCCATCTAGGGGACAATGAGAGGTATTGCACTCCATCTAGTGGAGAATGAGAGGTATTGCACGCCACCTAGTGGAGAATGAGAGGTATTGCACTCCATCTAGTGGACAATGAGAGGTATTGCACTCCATCTAGTGGGGAATGAGAGGTATTACACTCCATCTAGGGGACAATGAGAGGTATTGCACTCCATCTAGTGGAGAATGAGAGGTATTGCACTCCATCTAGTGGACAATGAGAGGTATTGCACTCCATCTAGTGGGGAATGAGAGGTATTACACTCCATCTAGTGGACAATGAGAGGTATTGCACTCCATCTAGTGGGGAATGAGAGGTATTACACTCCATCTAGGGGACAATGAGGTATTGCACTCCATCTAGTGGGGAATGAGAGGTATTACACTCCATCTAGGGGACAATGAGGTATTGCACTCCATCTAGTGGGGAATGAGAGGTATTACACTCCATCTAGTGGGGAATGAGAGGTATTACACTCCATCTAGTGGGGAATGAGAGGTATTGCACTCCATCTAGTGGGGAATGAGAGGTATTACACTCCATAGTAGTGGGAGGGCACTGGGTCATCTCCTAGTTAAAGTGGAGCTCCACCCAAACGGGGAAGTTCCGCTTCAAAGATTGGTCCCCCGCTCCCCATTAAGGGTTGGCACCTTTGGGGAGGGGGGTGGGGGGTTGATGGAGGTGGTACCCACCAAGATTGACAGGTACCCGCTCCCACTTGTGATCACCTAGACAATGGGAAGTGGAAGTTTTCCTCCCCCCTCCCTCCCCGTAGTGGAACACATGACAGGTCCTAGAAGACGACGGGACCATTCAGGAAGCTCAGGGCTTATCATGCATGCGCAGTGGGCACCCAAATGTGAAGCCGCACACTGTCACGTCCACTCGGAAGATGCCGGCACCAGGAGCACCGGCCGGCCGGTGAATTGAGCTGCTGTGCGATTGGAGCTCCACTACAACGCTCTAATACCAGAGCCCCGCCCCCCATTGCACCAATCAGCTCCTCCGACGTCTACCAGCGAGACTCCCCAGGAAGGAAAATGATTGGCTTAGAGGGGTGTGCTGATCGCGGAGGCATTGAGAGCCAGAAAGGGACGGGCAAAGTGCTGGATGTGGCCCTGGGGCCACAATTCATCCCAGGTCTGATCTATAGGAGGAGGAGCACACAGCTAGTCTGGCTTCCACCTCTCCTAGGTGTAGCCCACCTGACTCCACGGCAGAGACCTCCCGTCTGCCTGGGTGGCGCCCTCCTAACTGCCGGGGTGGAGCCCAGATTCATGGCCTGGCCTCCACAAAAAGGCCTGCACACACCTGTGCCATCAGCACGCTGGCTGCTCCCAAAATATGGGCCCAGGATTGGAGATTTCATCCCTCCCAAATCTCTTAGAAATCTCCAGGCTACAGGTCCCAAAACAGGCTTTACAAACCAAAGAGGAAACTTATAAACCCGTTTCCTCTGCATTATGAGAACTGCCTGGAGCCCCTCAACCTGCATGGTTGAGAATCCTGGGTCTCCATCATGATTTCCACCGTGGCAGGATACCGTACTGCCACAATATATATAGTGTATATAGTGCTCTCTGTATATATATATATAGTGTATATAGTGCTCTCTGTATATATATATATAGTGTATATAGTGCTCTCTGTATATATATATATATATATATATATATATATAGTGTATATAGTGCTCTCTGTATATATATATATATATATATAGTGTATATAGTGCTCTCTGTATATATATATATATATATAGTGTATATAGTGCTCTCTGTATATATATATATATATAGTGTATATAGTGCTCTCCGCATATATATATATATATAGTGTATATAGTGCTCTCTGTATATATATATATATATATAGTGTATATAGTGCTCTCCGCATATATATATATATATATATAGTGTATATAGTGCTCTCCGCATATATATATATATATATAGTGTATATAGTGCTCTCTGTATATATATATATATATATAGTGTATATAGTGCTCTCTGTATATATATATATGATCAATACACCATTTGGTGGCATTTAATGAAAGATATATCCCTGGCCATGTGGGATCTCCTGCATGGTGGGGGTTGGGGAAAAACCTGGCAACCTACCCTGTTAAATAATTGCTAAGAGAATTCATGGAAGAAGTCGGTCATGAACAGGGGCGGACTGACCATTTGGAAACTATGGCACTGCCCAAGGGCCCGGGGTTAGTAGGGGGCCCCATGAGATGACCCTGGTACCTTTTTCATAGGCTTTTTTGAGTTTGGGCAAGGACACAGGGGCCCTATTATTCCCTATTGCCTGGGGGCCCCATGAGTTGTCAGTCCGCCCCTGGTTAGGAGACACGGTCCATCAAATCACCAAGGGTTGGGTACGACCGAATGGATGGATAGATAGAATGAAAGATATTGGGCGCCATCTAGTGGACAATGAAAGATGTTGTACTCTGAATGACTCCACACTGACACCGCATCTAGCAGCTGTTATCAGTGGCGTATATATATATATATATATATACTGTATATATATAAATAATATGACCAATACACCATTTGGTGGCATTTAATGGAAGATATTGGGCCCCATCCTGTAGGCCATCTGAAGCCATACGAAGGAGTTTGGAGTCTCCGGGGTCCCAGTACATGTATATACCGTGTATACAAACAGAAGGATTACAGCAAAGCTTTTGTTTTCCTGAACATTGGATATTATTGACATGTAATCCTGAGATCCCTGGACCAATGAGCTCTGAGCCAGGCCATGTATGGTAGATCCCGTCACCTCGGATGTCACCATGATATGTGGATGCGGGAGGATTCTGCAACGATTACAAGGTGAGAGAAATGCTGGAATCCTGCGGTTTGGTTTCATTTTGAGGATAAAAGGGTCGGAATCTGTTGTGATGAAATCACAGCCACAGCGACATGTATTCACGTATTGTATGATGAGTGATTTCTATCCCCGTGGAGGCGTCTCTATAAATCATACAATTCGTTGCCCAACGCTCGATGTGTCTGTAATAATTATCAACAAAACGTTCTTCGGTTATAATGAGTGTCCTGAATGATCGTCTTCTACTTGTGCCGCATATACTCGATCTCTTCTGCCACGTATACGTGAATGACAAAATGAATGATTCCGCCATGTTTGTGCAAACCCCGTCACCGGCATTCCAAGACTCTCACCTTATGCTGTGACCCAATAAATATCGGGCCCCATGTACTTCCCCTTTATACAGGGCGTGAAATGCCAGGAATGGTTCCCCCTCCGCTCAGTCCGGATGTCCTTCAATCCACCTCCATCCACGGGAATCCTTCAGTTGTCATATATAGGAAGCTCAGAACAGAAGGATAGGAAAAAAAAGTAGGATCGTTCTACATGAATTCAGTCCTCTGTAGGGCGATCATTTCCATCCAATGATGGGACGTCCTTATGTTCCTCACCCATCCCCCGTCCACGTCAGTATAGAGATCCAGCAGGAGATTCCTCCCCATTGAGGTCTGATGGGTTCTCAGAGTCTTCCTCTCATTGGTGGAGCCGTGTATAATTTTGAGATGGAACAATTGGAAAACAAAATAATCTATAATATAATTTCTATTTCCTAGGAAGGATGCCATTGCCGGTGCAGAGGGAAGAGATGTGACCACAGAATGATCTCCCAAATGATTGCAGGTTTGCCTGGTGATAGGAACATGATGATGAGCACCAGATATAGGACTGCATTAGGGGTGACTGTCAGGGCAGGAGCGGAGGAATGGGCAGGCAGGCCTGTGGTACGATCACGCAGCGACTGACGCCAGCCGCCACCCACAGATCAGAGTCCCTCAGGGCGCGGAGTCTAAGCCCCAGGCTGCTCTTCACCAGGGCCCCTGATGGTGGGGATGGACTTGATGCAGACTGAGACCAGGTCACGGCGTCAAGTAACCCCAGCTGCGGTAACGACTGCCGCCAATGGCGTACAGCTGGTGGGAGCTAGATGGGAACACGTGTAGTGTAGTCAGACAGGCCGGGTCGATAACAACGGAGCAGACAGTACAAGACGGTAGACAAGAATACTCAGGTCATGGGCCGGGTTCAGCAACGGGAGGTCAGGTGATGGGATAAAGCAGAGAATAGTCTTGTCCAAGCCGAGTCGGTTACCAGGAGAGCCACGAGAACAGAACAAGAGCTTGCTGCAAAGGAACATACAGGACACGAATGCAAAGAGCCACTGCAGACAGCAGGCTTAAATGTGATCAGCCACACCCTTCTGGGGGAGGAGCCGCAGAGGCCTGAAAGCATAAAGGCTCCCACCATGCTTTGCAGGAACCTAAGATGGATGCCAGCACATGGAGCAGCACAACCTCAGGGGAAAGGTAGGACCTTGACAGTGACCTGTAGAATGTTTGTCCTGACTGTTCGGAGGTGGCCCTCAATCTGTGGGGATGAGCTGAACTGAGACGCGTTTTGTATCTCAGGTCACGCTAAGCATGATACAGATGAAAGACACGAGGAATGGGAGATGGCAGCCAATCACAATGACGGTCCCATTCTCAGGGAATCGAATACATACTGTCATGATATATGGAATGATTATAAAGACTAATCCCACACAGGACACTGAGAATCTGGAGAATGGAGGAGGACAATGTCTTCCTCAGCCGGTGGAAGAACTGGTGCGAATGTTTGAGGGGTCTCAAGCAGTAGTAGGTGGAAAGTAAAGCCATGTACCAAAAATTGCTGTAAATTTTAGAAAAAGAAAGTGATGAATACGAATATGTATTTTTTCCTGAAAAAAAGCAAATCAAACTCAAAATAAAAAAGAAGGTTGACGAACTGCAGAACAGAATTGGTGAGAGCCATAAAGAGGAAAATCTTATGACAGATTGTAACGGAACCGGACCCCGACTACACTCGGGTATTTCCGTTAGACTCCCGCTTCCCTGTCCGAACACAGATCCCCGGACACAACCGCTGACCATACAGGAAATAGACGGCACCAGATTTTTCTTAAGACAGGAAGTAGACGGCTTTATTTTAACAAAAACACAAGATATATACACAGGGCGGGAAATACAACCAGGAACAGGAAACACATCAGCAGGCCGTCCCATCAGGGGGAAGGGCTGCCGGAACCCCCCCCACCAAGCCAGTACAAGCACATGCATCCCATAATAGTTTTCAACCAAGCAAGACACACAATAGAACAATGGGACCTGGCAGTGAACAATGAACAACCCCCCACCCAAAGTCACTCCCGTCACACAGATATTCAAGTGTTTTTGGTGTCTCCAGTCTTTGGCACACACCATGACTATTGAGCAATTGAGGATCATTCCTGACACCCAGGTGATGGAAACCATCATGATTCCGAGTATATTCAATACCAGCTGCTCCAGCTCTGCTGTCCCCAGGCCGGTCCCAGACTGGAGCCTTCAACATCCACAGAGCACAATCATGGTGCCTGTACCAGGGGCTTACTATGAGACTGATGATCAATGCAAATCTGAACATCGTCATGTTTCACGGCCTCATAATGAGGAACATTTGGATCCGTCACAATCCGTCACACAATGAAATGAATTGAAGACCTCAGATATGTGGATCACATTTTCACTGTCCGTAGGCTATATTTGCATTGGTAAAACCAAACTCCATCATATTTGGGGAAGACCCTAATTTTGGTCAGGTTTCTGGGGCCCCATTGGGGACATTTTTTAATCATTTCATCCCTCTCCAATACCAGCACATCAGAAAGGGGTAGGTTGTCCTCTGGGGCAGGAAGGTACAGCACCCTAGAAATGTAATTTGTAAGAGATTTAAACCCTTCATCACTCTACTAGAAGTGCATTGGTGTTGTCTTTGTCACCATTACAGAGGTTTCTCATCAATCCCGCTCCTTGCATGTGCTCCCCTTTACCATCTCAGCAGGTTCACTGCCTGGAACATGAAACTGAAGAATGGCAGGAGGAAACTGGAGGACATGGGAAAGACAGCTGAGATCAGGAAGAGGAAACTAGAAGACAGGATGGAGGAGGTGGAGGAAAGGAAGAGATTACTGGAGGAGGAGAAGAAAATACTGGAGGACAGGAAGAGAACGCTTGGGGAACAAGAAGAAAAGACTGTAGAATAGGAGGAGGCTGGAGAACAAGAAGAGAACACTGGAGAACAGGAAGAGGAAATGGAGAAAAGGAAGAGGAATCTCAAGAACAAGAAGAGGACACTGGAGAACAGGAAGAGGAAATGGAGAAAAGGAAGAGGAATCTCAAGAACAAGAAGAGGACACTGGAGAACAGGAAGAGGAAATGGAGAACAAGAAGAGGACACTGGAGAACAGGAAGAGGAAATGGAGAACAAGAAGAGGACACTGGAGAACAGGAAGAGGAAATGGAGAACAAGAAGAGGACACTGGAGAATAGGAAGAGGAAATGGAGAACAAGAAGAGGACACTGGAGAACAGGAAGAGGAAATGGAGAACAAGAAGAGGACACTGGAGAATAGGAAGAGGAAATGGAGAACAAGAAGAGGACACTGGAGAATAGGAAGAGGAAATGGAGAACAAGAAGAGGAAATGGAGAACAGGAAGAGGAAATGGAGAACAAGAAGAGGACACTGGAGAACAGAAAGAGGAAATGGAGAACAAGAAGAGGAAATGGAGAACAGGAAGAGGAAATGGAGAACAAGAAGAGGAAATGGAGAACAAGAAGTGGACACTGGAGAATAGGAAGAGGAAATGGAGAACAAGAAGAGGACACTGGAGAACAGAAAGAGGAAATGGAGAACAAGAAGAGGAAATGGAGAACAGGAAGAGGAAATGGAGAACAAGAAGAGGAAATGGAGAACAAGAAGAGGACACTGGAGAACAGGAAGAGGAAATGGAGAACAAGAAGAGGACACTGGAGAACAGAAAGAGGAAATGGAGAACAAGAAGAGGAAATGGAGAACAGGAAGAGGAAATGGAGAACAAGAAGAGGACACTGGAGAACAGGAAGAGGAAATGGAGAACAAGAAGAGGAAATGGAGAACAGGAAGAGGAAATGGAGAACAAGAAGAGGAAATGGAGAACAAGAAGTGGACACTGGAGAATAGGAAGAGGAATCTCAGGAACAAGAAGAGGAAACTAAAGAACAAAAAGAAAACACCAGAAAACAGGAAGTAGAAATGGGAGAACAAGAAGAGGAGACTGGAAAGCATGAAGGAGGAAACAGGAAAACTAAATGAAGACACTGAAGAAAAGGAAAAGGAAACTGGAGAACAAGAAAAGGAAATTGGAGAACAAGAACAAAACACTGGAAAACAGGAAGAGGAAATGGAGAATAGGAAGAGGAACTACAGAACAAGAAGAAGAAACTGGGAAACAAGAAGAAGACACTGGAGAACAGAAGAGGAAACTGGAAAACAAAAAGAAGACACTGGAGAATAGGCAGAGGAAACTGAAGAACAAGAAGAAACTTGAGAACAAGAAACAGAAACTGGAGAACAGGAAGAGGAAACTGGAGAACAGGAAGAGGAAACTGGAGAACAAGAAGAAGACACACTTCCGGTTCCGGCGCCGCATGAGCTAGGGACAGTATCCCGCGGCTCCGGAACATAACGCATACAAAGCCAGCCTCCTGCACTGGAGGACTTACCTTAGTGGCACGGGAGTGCCCCCCGCACCTTCCGCACCCGATCCCATATGGAGCGGTACCTGCGGCCAGCGACACCCAGCCAGGATTCCACTGCTCGGGCTCAGAGGGACAGATCTCCCCCTCCAGCTGCCGACCATGCTGCTGACAGCAGCTATAACACACATATTGCAAATTGCAGCAGCACCAGCTCAATCCACCAGACGGCCAGCATGGAAACAGAGCCAGACCCAGGAACAGGTAGGAGAGAGGCACAGCCGCCCCACACTCCCCTGGTAGGACATGCTGATACTAGTAGTCCCACAGATCAATATGAAAAGATTGCACAGGCTGTCGCCTCTCTGTTGCTACCTACCATTACTCAGGCAGTAGACAGAGCAGTAACACAGGGCATAGAGCAGCTCAGAAGTGACCTGGGGGAAAACGCCAAACGTATAACCGAAGTTGAACATCGTCTCTCTGATCTAGAAGATGAGCTTCAAGCTATGCAGGCGGGAGTCACCCAATCCAAATGAGTACAACAGAACGTATTGGACAAGCTAGACGACTTAGAAAACCGCTCACGCAGGAACAACCTGTGCGTCATAGGCCTCCCAGGATCCTACAATTCAGGTTTATTATCTGATATCTGCTCTAAAGGCATTCCTGCAGCATTAGGAATCACAGCACCTTGCAGGTCGAGAGGGCAGACCGCCTAGGCGCACCCTCAAATGATAATCGGACGCCGCGCTCAACAATCGTCAAATATCTCAACTATGCTGACCGGGTAGTTATACTCAAGTCGTTTCGCAATTCACATTCCCTGCAGCTAGACGGTCATAAGCTGATTATTCGCAAGAAGTCTTCTGCAAACGCAAATCGTTCCAACAAATTTGTGCCACACTATTTCAAAATCGGTCAAATTCACCCCCGCAGACCCTGCCACAGTCCGCTTCACTCCGCCCGCCGGGGAACCCAAATCATTCACACACCCAGAGGAAGCCCTTCTGTACTTACAAAACAATCTACCCGACGTCATGGGCCCTCCACAACCACAGCATTCACCCCGAGACCCCGGCCCGCGAGACCAGCGCAGTCCACGAAAGGAACCACCAAAGCGCCAATGCGTCAACTATACATCAACAAAGCAAAGACCACCCTGATGGGCGCCGGGCACCTCACATCCCTACATGCTGGTATTTACTGCCTGTATTATAATGAACTGACTGCGATGTGCAGATATTTCTCAGGTTCTCTTTCTTTCTTTTTCAGGTTGATGTATATGAAATGTCTTACTTCATTCTTTGGCTGCTGCGCCACCATTCATAATAGGGCGAGCTGACCCCTCTTTCACTAGTGGTCCATGCTACAGTTGGGGGCCCTACTTTTCGTGTACCTGACAATGCAACTCCTCGGTGCAGGATCTACACCCGATCATTTCCGGTCAGGGGCGGACTGACAACTCATGGGGCCCCCAGGCAATAAGGGATCATGGGGCCCCTGTGTTATGATCCGCCAGGTGGTGCCCCTGGCTGCCCACTTGACAGACCTACCCAAAGCGTGGAGTCTAAGTCCCGGTCTGTGCTTTCACCAGGGCCCCTGATGGTGGGGATGGACTTGAAACAGACCGGGACCAGGTCACGACCTCCGAGCAGGCCCACCAGTGGCAGGGGGAACCTCCGGGGATTTATTGGTACCGGGAGAGCCAGATGTGAGGAGGACGGCAGGACCTAGCAGGATGGATCACGAGCAGGGGTCCCGTGGGGTAGGCGAGGTACAGAATCGGCAGGCGGAGAATCGTCAGGTCACACGCAGGGTCAGCAGGATAAGTCAGTCCGTAGAGAGGTCAAAACAAGCCGGGGGAAGCCGGGGGTCAGGATGGGAGAAGACAGAGTAGTCAGGACAATCCGGGTCAAACACAGGAGTAGGCAGCGTAGTCAGGGTCAAAAACACAGGTACAGGACTCAGGAACTCAGATAGACCTTGCGGCGATTACTGACAGTGCAGGGCATCTTTAAATATTGCGCCCTGCACTGTCATTGGCCGCCCAGGACGCGCCCCCGGGCTGTCATTGGCCGCCTGAGGCGCGCCCGCGGCTCCCACTGCGCATGCGCGGCGTCCTGTCATCCACGGCTCGCCGGGACCTGGTGCCTGTGTCCCGGCGTGAGCCGTCGCCAGCACGCATGCGCCGGCCGACAGGACGCCGCGATCCCTGACACCCTGTGTCCTTGCCCAAACTCAAAAAAGCCTATGAAAAAGGTACCAGGGGCATCTCACGGGGCCCCTACAGACACTGGGCCCTCGGGCAGTGTCCGAGTTTCCAAATGGTCAGTCCGCCTGTTTCCGGTAACGCATGCCAGAGATAGGAGACGACATGCGGAATAATGTGAGGTCCATGATGACTATACAATTCATTGTTACTTTTATTTTTACAATAGACCCCTGTTGGGTCACCCCGATATTTGCACCCCTCCCCCCCTTCTTTTTTTCTCTTCTATATATTCTTCTCTTACCCGGAGACCCCACAACGCCCTATTTTCCCACAATGCAACGAGAGAACAAGGACCACAATGCTGAGTCCACAAAACCACCACTACATAGGGAAGATAGCAATTGTTTTGTGAACACCCCGGTACCCACACCACTATGCCTCGTGTAGTATCATGGAATGTTACGAGATCGCCCCATAAACGTATGGCCGTCCTCCGTCATCGTAAACGTATGAAAACAGACATCGCGTTCCTCCGAGAAACTCATTTAAAACAAAAGGACTTTATGCGTATGAAAAAACAATGGGTGGGACAGGTGCTGGGATCGCCCGCGGGCAAAGTGGGAGTAATCATCCTCATACATGAACGTCTCACACCCGACGTAACGCTAGCCACAGATGAGGAGGGACGTTACGTCACTGCGCACATCAGAATAGACTCCTCCCCTCTGGTATTGGTTAACATATACGCCCCGAACTCCTCACCCAAACCATTCTTCCAAGATCTATCCTCAAAATTGTCGAACTTTATGCTTCTTCCATTGATGAGGACTTTAACCAATCTATGAACACACTGGAAGATAAAAGTCGTCCAAGAACATTGTTCCCTCCCCTCACCATGTGATGCCTGTTTATGTGTCCTTGCTTTATAAGCCAGTTATAGACTTGGGAGGCGGACATTTTTTATTTGCAAGATAAATTAAAACCCTCTATCCCAAATTACACATTTAACTCCACCCCCCCCCCCAACACGAACGCTATGGAACAACTTCACAGAAGCTTTACAATTCACGGACGTTTGGCGTCTGACACACCCAGGAGGGAGAATTTACTTTCTTCTCCCCCATTCATCATACTCTGTCCACAATTCATTACTTCTTCATCAGCAACATTCTACTACAAAACCTCAAGGATTCTACTATACAGGACACAGCGATCTCCGACCACGCCCCGCCTTCTATATCCACACAACACACGCAGCTCGACCAATCCGTACATGGCGTTCCCTTCCTTTCTGGGAAATAATCAGGGCTTGCTCCGGGTATTAACCCCTCGCCTACCGGGCACTTCTACCCCCTTCCTGCCTACAGGGCACTTCTACCCCCTTCCTGCCTACAGGGCACTTCTACCCCCTTCCTGCCCACCGGGCACTTATACCCCCTTCCTGCCTACCGGGCACTTCTACCCCCTTCCTGCCTACAGGGCACTTCTACCCCCTTCCTGCCTACCGGGCACTTCTACCCCCTTCCTGCCTACAGGGCACTACTACCCCCTTCCTGCCTACCGGGCACTTCTACCCCCTTCCTGCCTACAGGGCACTTCTACCCCCTTCCTG
This sequence comes from Staurois parvus, assembly GCF_062004578.1. Lineage (NCBI taxonomy): Eukaryota > Metazoa > Chordata > Amphibia > Anura > Ranidae > Staurois > Staurois parvus. Next base: position 112,693 of record NW_028317830.1, read on the forward strand.
CCTACAGGGCACTTCTACCCCCTTCCTGCCTACAGGGCACTTCTACCCCCTTCCTGCCTACCGGGCACTTCTACCCCCTTCCTGCCTACAGGGCACTACTACCCCCTTCCTGCCTACCGGGCACTTCTACCCCCTTCCTGCCTACAGGGCACTTCTACCCCCTTCCTGCCTACCGGGCACTTCTACCCCCTTCCTGCCCACCGGGCACTTCTACCCCCTTCCTGCCTACCGGGCACTTCTACCCCCTTCCTACCTACAGGGCACTTCTACCCCCTTCCTGCCTACCGGGCACTTCTACCCCCTTCCTGCCTACCAGGCACTTCTACCCCCTTCCTGCCTACAGGGCACTTCTACCCCCTTCCTGCCTACCGGACACTTCTACCCCCTTCCTGCCTACAGGGCACTTCTACCCCCTTCCTGCCCACCGGGCACTTATACCCCCTTCCTGCCTACCGGGCACTTCTACCCCCTTCCTGCCTACAGGGCACTTCTACCCCCTTCCTGCCTACCGGGCACTTCTACCCCCTTCCTGCCTACAGGGCACTACTACCCCCTTCCTGCCTACCGGGCACTTCTACCCCCTTCCTGCCTACAGGGCACTTCTACCCCCTTCCTGCCTACAGGGCACTTCTACCCCCTTCCTGCCTACAGGGTACTTCTACCTACTTCCTGCCTACCGGGCACTTCTACCCCCTTCCTGCCTACAGGGCACTACTACCCCCTTCCTGCCTACAGGGCACTTCTACCCCCTTCCTGCCTACAGGGCACTTCTACCCCCTTCCTGCCTACCGGGCACTTCTACCCCCTTCCTGCCTACAGGGCACTTCTACCCCCTTCCTGCCTACCGGGCACTTCTACCCCCTTCCTGCCTACAGGGCACTTCTACCCCCTTCCTGCCTACAGGGCACTTCTACCCCCTTCCTGCCTACAGGGCACTTCTACCCCCTTCCTGCCCACCGAGCACTTCTACCCCCTTCCTGCCCCCTGGGCACTTCTACCCCCTTCCTGCCTACCGGGCACTTCTACCCCCTTCCTGCCCACCGGGCACTTCTACCCCCTTCCTGCCTACCGGGCACTTCTACCCCCTTCCTGCCCCCTGGGCACTTCTACCCCCTTCCTGCCTACCGGGCACTTCTACCCCCTTCCTGCCTACCGAGCACTTCTACCCCCTTCCTGCCCCCCGGGCACTTCTACCCCCTTCCTGCCTACCGGGCACTTCTACCCCCTTCCTGCCTACCAGGTACTTCTACCCCCTTCCTGCCTACAGGACACTTCTACCCCCTTCCTGCCTACAGGACACTTCTACCCCCTTCCTGCCTACAGGGCACTTCTACCCCCTTCCTGCCTACAGGGCACTTCTACCCCCTTCCTGCCTACCGGACACTTCTACCCCCTCCCTGCCTACCGGACACTTCTACCCCCTTCCTGCCTACCGGGTACTTCTACCCCCTTCCTGCCTACCGGGCACTTCTACCCCCTTCCTGCCTACCGGACACTTCTACCCCCTTCCTGCCTACAGGGCACTTCTACCCCCTTCCTGCCTACCGGGCACTTCTACCCCCTTCCTGCCTACCGGACACTTCTACCCCCTTCCTGCCTACCGGGCACTTCTACCCCCTTCCTGCCTACAGGGCACTTCTACCCCCTTCCTGCCTACCGGGAACTTCTACCCCCTTCCTGCCTACAGGGCACTTCTACCCCCTTCCTGCCTACAGGACACTTCTACCCCCTTCCTGCCTACAGGGCACTTCTACCCCCTTCCTGCCTACAGGACACTTCTACCCCCTTCCTGCCTACCGGGCACTTCTACCCCCTTCCTGCCTACAGGACACTTCTACCCCCTTCCTGCCCAGGCCAGTTTCCAGCTTTCAGCTCTGTCATACTTTGAGTGACAATTGCGCGGTCATGCAACACTGTACTCATATGACATTTTTATCTTTTTTTGTGTGACAAATAGAGCTTTCTTTTGGTGGTATTTAATCACCTCGGGGGTTTTTATTTTTTCTTAAACAAAATTTTTTTCTTAGTTTTTGTTATAAAATTTTGTAAATAAGTGATTTTTCTCCTTCACTGATGTGAGCTAATGAGGCTGCAGTATTGGGCACTGATAGGCTGCACTGATGGGGACTGATAGGCTGCACTGATGGACACTGATGAGGAGGCACTGGTAGGTGGCACTGATGGGCATTGACAGGCATCTCTGATGGGCACTGAAAGGCGGCACTGATATATGGCACTGATAGGCGGCACTGATGCACACTGATAGGCACCACTGACTGGCACTGATAGGCGGCACTGACTGGCATTGATAGGTGGCACTGAAAGGCATTTCAGATGGGCACTGATATGTGCCATTGATAGGCACTGATATGTGGCATTGATGTGGCACTGATGAGCACTGACAGCTGGCATTGATGGACACTAACAGGTGGCACTGATGGGGCTACACAGATCATCAGGGCACACTGATCATCAGTGCCCTGATGATCAGTGTACATGTCCCCTCCGCGGAATGCAGATTACCGGCTCTCTGCTCCTCTCCTCTGTCAGCGCGACAGCTCGTGAGGAGAGAAATGCCGATAACCAGCATTTCCCTATTTACATGCGATCAGCTGTGATTGGACACAGCTGATCACATGACTGAGCCGACATCTTCGGCTCTTTCCGTGGCTCGGTGATCCGCTGTGTCCGAGGGATACAGCACACTGCCGATCGCTGCGCTGCGCACTCCCTGAGCCGCACATGCGCGGTGAGAATGGGAGGATGTCATATGACTCCTCCCAGAACGAGAGAACCGCCTTGCGCCCGTCATTGGACTATATGGCGGGTGGGAGGCGGTTAAATACTGCCTGGAGTGAGTTGTGTGAAACAAACGCAGAGCACCAAGCACACCCTAATCTTTTCTGGGAGACAGGCAAGGCGGCCCTACGAGGTAGAATCATAGCGTTCACCTCCACCTACAATCCTTCTCCGAAATTACACAGTAGGAAGCCTTCCTCTAAGACAGGCACAGGAAGACCTAGAAGATCTCAACTCCCCTGAAACTAGGAAAGTGTGGTCCAAGGCCAAACATCACTTTGACACATGGGCAGCAGCTCAGGAGGCCAAACATCACTTTGACACATGGGCAGCAGCTCAGGAGGCCAAACATCACTTTGACACATGGGCAGCAGCTCAGGAGGCCAAACATCACTTTGACACATGGGCAGCAGCTCAGGAGGCCAAACATCACTTTGACACATGGGCAGCAGCTCAGAAGGCCAAACATCACTTTGACACATGGGCAGCAGCTCAGGAGGCCAAACATCACTTTGACACATGGGCAGCAGCTCAGGAGGCCAAACATCACTTTGACACATGGGCAGCAGCTCAGAAGGCCAAACATCACTTTGACACATGGGCAGCAGCTCAGGAGGCCAAACATCACTTTGACACATGGGCAGCAGCTCAGGAGGCCAAACATCACTTTGACACATGGGCAGCAGCTCAGGAGGCCAAACATCACTTTGATACATGGGCAGCAGCTCAGGAGGCCACGCACCAATCCCATAGTGACCTGCAATTTCATAAATTCGGCAACAAGCCGGGCAAGCTGTTAGCACGACTATGTAAAAACCTTTCACCCCTACTCTCTTTCCATCTTTGAAAGATGCACGGGGAACATTGAAAAGCGACCCTTCAGACATCATTTCCATTTTAGAAAACTTCTACCAAACTCTATATGGCTCGGATCCTATAGACACTGCTGAAGCCACCTCCTTCCTGGACCTTATTTCGTTGCCACAGTTGGACCCTTCCTCACTTCAAGCTCTGAACGCTCCCATCACTCAGGCGGATATTTCCCTAGCCATTAAATCAACCACGAACGGTAAAGCCCCGGGCCCCGATGTCTATACAGCCGAATTCTACAAACTCATGACCGAAACCATTTCCCCTACCTTATGATCAGTGTTCCAATCCATTCAGGTGGGAGGGGACTATTTCCCCTCCGGATTTCATTAAACTGATTGCCAAAAAAGATAAAGACCCAACGGAACTTGGTTCATACCGGCCAATATCCCTGCTGAACCTCGACGCAAAACTCCTGTCAAAAATTATCGCCTCTCACCTAGCAACTATACTACTTACTCCTATCCATCACAAGTGGGTTTTGTGCAGGGCGTTTGGCAGCCTCGAATATTCGTAAGGTCATATCTGTCCTGAGTCAAGCCTCGAATGGCACACCCCAAGATGCAGCAATAATCTCTTTAGACAACGTCAACTTCGAATGGCTCTTTTTAGCACTTCAGAAGTTTGTATTTGAAGGCTTTTATATGCATCTGATCCAAGCCATTTATTCATCCCCAACAGCCCAAGTTATAGCAGCAGGCCACATCTCTAACCCCATTCACCTTCACAAGGGCACCAGACAGGGCTGCCCTCTATCTTCCTTACTTCATTTAACTGCCCCTATGGCACGCCCAGACTACCCTTACTTGAACCGCCCCATGGCATGCCCAGAGTATAGCTACCTGGGATGCCCCTGAGTGCTTGAGCCATCGCTACCTGCTGAGTCCCCGGGAGCCCGATGTCCCTAGAAAGCTGGGTGGGAGCTGTGCTGAGGCCAGACTCCACAGCTAAAGTCCCGTTGAATCCCTGTGGGACTGATGTTGCCTCTAGTATGCTGTGTGGGAGCTGTGCTGAGGGCAGCCTCCACAGCCAGAGTCCCGCTGAATCCCCATGGGTCTGATGTTGCCCCTAGTATGCTGTGTGGGGGCTGTGCTGAGGGCAGCCTCCACAGCCAGAGTCCCGCTGAATCCCCATGGGTCTGATGTTGCCCCTAGTATGCTGTGTGGGAGCTGTGCTGAGGGCAGCCTCCACAGCCAGAGTCCCGCTGAATCCCCGTGAGCCTGATGTTGCCCCTAGTATGCTGTGTGAGAGCTGTGCTGAGGGCAGCCTCCACAGCCAGAGTCCTGTTGAATCCCCCTGAGCCCACTTACCGTGGGTGTCCCTACAAGCCGCATGTCGCGGAGTGCCATGAATTGTCCTGATTGAGTGTCTTTCATAGTTCAATAAAGCTTTGTGTGTTCTCCATCTTCTTTGTGTGTTCTCCATCTTCTTTGTGTGTTCTGTCCCGCCTACCCTCCGTCACACCTTAGTATTATATAAATGCCCTCTCGCAACTCCTCCCATTACGCTAAGTCTACCTTATTTGCCGCACCATTACCTCTCTGACTAAATATGATGCAGCATTTGTGTCATAACTGTCTCACCATTTTGTTTTGACTTACCTTGTTAAAACCCAATAAATATTCTTTTTAAAAAAAGAAGAAGACACTGGAGAATAGGAAGAGGAAACTGGAGAATAGGAAGAGGAAACTGGAGAATAGGAAGAGGAAACTGGAAAATAGGAAGAGGAAACTGGAGAACAGGAAGAGGAAACTGGAGAATAGGAAGAGGAAACTGGAGAATAGGAAGAGGAAACTGGAGAACAGGAAGAGGAAACTGGAGAACAGGAAGAGGAAACTGGAGAACAGGAAGAGGAAACTGGAGAATAGGAAGATGAAACTTCCAACAAGTAAAAAATAACTGGAGAAAAGGAAGGTGATGCTGAGGAACAAGAAGAACTTGAAAACACGAAGAGGACACCGGAGAACAGGAAGAGGAAGCAAGAGAACAAGAAGAACACACTGGAGAATGGGAAGAGAAAACTGGAGAATAGGAAAAGGAAACTGGAGAATAGGAAGAAGACACTGGAAAACAGAAATAAATAACTGGGAGACAGAGAGAAGACACTGGAGGGCAAGAGAAAGAAATGGAAAGGACAGGGATAGAAAACTGGAGGACAGAAAAAGACAACTGCAGTATTTAACGGGAAGATGAAACATACAGTGGGGATGGAAAGTTTGGGCACCCCAGCTAAAAATGTGTATTAATGTGCATAAAGAAGCCAAGGAAAGATGGAAAAATCTCCAAAAGGCATCAAATTACAGATTAGACATTCTTATAATATGTCAACAAAAGTTAGATTTTATTTCCATCATTTACACTTTCAAAATAACAGAAAACAAAAAAATGGCGTCTGCAAAAGTTTGGGCCCCCTGCAGAGTTAATATCTTGTACTGCCCCCTTTGCCAAGCTGAGACCTGCCAGTGTCATGGATTGTTCTCAATCATCGTCTGGGAAGACCAGGTGATGTCAGTCTCAAAGGTTTTAAATGCCCCGACTCATCTGACCTTGCCCCAACAATCAGCACCATGGGTTCTTCTAAGCAGTTGTCTAGAAAACTGAAACTGAAAATAGTTGACGCTCACAAAGCTGGAGAAGGCTATAAGAAGATAGCAAAGCGTTTTCAGATGTCAATATCCTCTGTTCGGAATGTCATTAAGAAATGGCAGTCATCAGGAACAGTGGAAGTTAAAGCAAGATCTGGAAGACCAAGAAAAATATCAGACAGAACAGCTCGCAGGATTGTGAGAAAAACAATTCAAAACCCACGTTTGACTGCACGATCCCTCCAGAAAGATCTGGCAGACACTGGAGTTGTGGTCACTATTCCACTATAAAGAGATACTTGTACAAATATGGTCTTCATGGAAGAGTCATCAGAAGAAAACCTCTTCTACGGCCTTACCACAAAAATCATCGTTTGAACTTTGCAAATGAACATATAGACAAGCCTGATGCATTTTGGAAACAAGTTCTGTGGACCAATGAGGTTAAAATTGAACTTTTTGGCCGGAATGAGCAGAGGTACGTTTGGAGAAGAAGGGGCACAGAATTGAATGAAAAGAACCTCTGTCCAACTGTGAAGCATGGGGTTGGATCAATCATGCTTTGGGGTTGTGTTGCAACCAGTGGCACAGGGAACATCTCACCAGTAGAAGGAAAAATGGATTCAATAAAATTTCAGCAAATTTTGTATGGTAACTTGATGCCATCTGTGAAAAAGCTGAAGTTAAAGAGAGGATGGCTTCTACAAATGGATAATGATCCTAAACACACCTCGAAATCCACGCGGGATTACATCAAGAGGCGTAAACTGAAGGTTTTGCCATGGCCTTCACAATCTCCTGACCTCAACATCATTGAAAATCTATGGATAGACCTTAAAAGAGCCGTGCGTGACAGACAGCCCAGAAATCTCAAAGAACTGGAAGACTTTTGTAAGGAAGAATGGGCAAAGATACCTCAAACAAGAATTGAAAGACTCTTGGCTGGCTACAAAAAGCGTTTACAAGCTGTGATACTTGCCAAAGGGGGCAGTACAAGATATTAACTCTGCAGGGGGCCCAAACTTTTGCAGACGCCATTTTTTTGTTTTCTGTTATTTTGAAAGTGTAAATGATGGAAATAAAATCTAACTTTTGTTGACATATTATAGGAATGTCTAATCTGTAATTTGATGCCTTTTGGAGATTTTTCCATCTTTCCTTGGCTTCTTTATGCACATTAATACAGACTTTTAGCTGGGGTGCCCAAACTTTCCATCCTCACTGTACATAAAAGGAAAATGCAGAACAGGAAGAAGATGCTGAAGAGCAGGAGGGGGTACTATGAGACCAGCTGAAGGACATCTAAAGGCAGAAAGTTTAACCTAGAGACAGTGTGGGACAGAAGTGGACAATGGAAGCCTGAAAGGATACATGGGAGGACACATAGTACACTGGAACACAGGAAGAGGAAATTGAAGGACAGAAAACTGGAGGACAGGAAGAGGAAACAGGGAAACAGGAAGAGGAAACCGAGGTACAAGAAGGAGGACACTGGAGGACAGGAAGAGGACACTGATAGACAGAAGGACACTGGAGGACAGGAAGAGGACACTGATAGACAGAAGGAGGACACTGATAGACAGGAGGAGGACACTGATAGACAGAAGGACACTGGAGGACAGGAAGAGATCACTGATAGACAGAAGGAGGACACTGATAGACAGGAGGAGGACACTGATAGGAGGAAAAAATGTGAATTGGAAGATAAGAAGAATAAGATTGGAAAACAGAAGAAGCTGAAGAAGGGGAGGGACATCAGGGACCAAGAATAGGACACCAGGGACCAGGAATAGGACACCAGAGACCAGGAATAGGACATCAGAGACCAGGAATAGGACACCAGAGACCATGAATAGGACACCAGAAACCAGGAATAGGACACCAGGGACCAGGAATAGGACACCAGAGACCAGGAATAGGACACAATAGACCAGGAATAGGACACCAGGGACCAGGAATAGGACACCAGAGACCAGGAATAGGACACCAGAGACCATGAATAGGACACCAGGGACCAGGAATAGGACACCAGAGACCATGAATAGGACACCAGGGACCAGGAATAGGACACCAGAGACCATGAATAGGACACCAGAAACCAGGAATAGGACACCAGGGACCAGGAATAGGACACCAGAGACCAGGAATAGGACACAATAGACCAGGAATAGGACCACAGGGACCAGGAATAGGACACAAGAGACCAGGAATAGGACACCAGGGACCAGGAATAGGACACCAGGGACCAGGAATAGGACACAAGGGACCAGGAATAGGACACTGGAAGAGGAAGCTGGAGAGCAGGAAAAGGGCAATGCAGGGCAGAAAAGTGAACACTAGGGATCAGAAAGAGAACAAGGGATGTCAGAAAGAGGACGCTGAAGAACAGGAGGAAGAAATGGGACTACAGGACGAGGACACTGGAGAACAGTAAAGGAAAACTGGAGGACAGGAAGTGAAAACTGGAAGATTAGAAGAGAAAAGGGAGAAGAGGTGGAAACACTGGACAACCAGAGGAGAACAACTAAGAAGAGGAAAAGAAATCGGGAGGACAGTAGATGTGAAAAAAAAGAGATCAGGAAGAGGAAAATGTAGAGCAGGAACAGAGTATTTGTGTACTGCAGAGGACCTTAAAGTGACAGATTGTAACATCGAACGCATTATTATATTCGATGTCTAATTATTGCTGCCTCCGGCCTGCAGACTCGGGAACACCCCTGATATATATATAGAAAACATAATTTTTTTTCAGAAAGACAAGATATAGGGATTGATTTACTAAAACTGAAGCCCTCAGCATCCGGTGCGGCCGTGCATGACGGCCAATCAACTCCTCACTTCAGCTTGTTGAATGAAGCTTTCACAATAAAACCTGGAAGCTGATTGGTTCCTCTGCAGCAGATTTTGTACTCTCCAGGGTTAGTGAACCAGTAGGTGTTTCTGGGGAAAAAACAGAAGAAAACATATACCGTATGTTTTATTGTGTGTGGATGTATTGTCGTTATCTTGGATACATATAAAAGGTGCGGATCCCGGGGGAGCAAGAAATGCGTGTGAAACGCGTCAATCCATGATGCCAAGTTGCAGGTATTTGTATGAACTCACCAAATCCAATTACAGTCAGGTCCATAAATATTGGGACATGGACACAATTCTAACATTTTTGGCTCTATACACCACAATGGATATGAAATAAAACAAACAAGATGTGCTTTAACTGCAGACTGTCAGCTTTAATTTGAGGGTATTTACATCCAAATCAGGTGAACGGTGTAGGAATTACAACAGTTTGCATATGCGCCTCCCACTTGTTAAGGGACCAAAAGTAATGGGACAATTGGCTTCTCAGCTGTTCCATGGCCAGGTGTGTGTTATTCCCTCATTATCCCAATTACAATGAGCAGATAAAAGGTCCAGAGTTCATTTCAAGTGTGCCATTTGCATTTGGAATCTGTTGCTGTCAACTCTCAAGATGAGATCCAAAGATCTGTCACCATCAGTGAAGCCATCATTAGGCTGAAAAAACAAAACAAACCCATCAGAGAGATAGCAAAAACATTAGGCGTGGCCAAAACAACTGTTGGAACATTCTTAAAAAGAAGGAACGCACCGGTGAGCTCAGCAACACCAAAAGACCCGGAAGACCACGGAAAACAACTGTGGTGGATGAGCGAAGAATTCTTTCCCTGGTGAAGAAAACACCCTTCACAACAGTTGGCCAGATCAAGAACACTCTCCAGGAGGTAGGTGTATGTGTGTCAAAGTCACCAATCAAGAGAAGACTTCACCAGAGTGAATACAGAGGGTTCACCACAAGATGGAAACCATTGGTGAGCCTCAAACACAGGAAGGCCAGATTAGAGTTTGCCAAACGACATGTAAAAAAGCCTTCACAGTTCTGGAACAACATCCTATGGACAGATGAGACCGACATCAACTTGTACCAGAGTGATGGGAAGAGAAGAGTATGGAGAAGGAACTGCTCATGGTCCTCAGCATACCACCTCATCAGTGATCATGGTGGTGGTAGTGTCATGGCGTGGGCATGTATGGCTGCCAATGGAACTGCTTCTCTTGTATTTATTGATGATGTGACTGCTGACAGAAGCAGCTGGATGAATTGTGAAGTGTTTCGGGAATATTATCTGCTCATATTCAGCCAAATGCTTCACAACTCATTGGACGCTTCACAGTGCAGATGGACAATGACCCAAAGCAGACTGCAAAAGCAGCCAAAGAAGTGGAATGTTCTGCAATGGCCAATCACCTGACCTGAATCCGATGGAGCATTTCACTTGCTGAAGACAAAACTGAAGGGAAAATGCCCCAAGAACAAGCAGGAACTGAAGACAGTTGCAGTAGAGGCCTGGCAGAGCATCACCAGGGATGACACCCAGCGTCTGCTGATGTCTATGCCTTCCAGACTTCAGGCCAGGGGCAGACTGACCATTTGGAAACTCGGGCACTGCCCGAGGGCCTGGGGCCAGTAGGGGGCCCCATGAGATGCCCCTGGTACCTTTTTCATAGGCTTTCTTGAGTTTGGGCAAGGACACAGGGGCCCCATGATCCCCTATTGCCCGGGGGCCCCATGAGTTGTCAGTCCACCCCTGCTTCAGGCTGTAATTGACTGCAAAGGGTTTGCAACCAAGTATTAAAAAGTGAAAGTTTGAGTTATGATTATTATTCTGTCCCATTACTTTTGGTCCCTTAACAAGTGGGAGGTACATATGCAAACTGTTGTAATTCCTACACCGTTCACCTGATTTGGATGTAAATACCCTCAAATTAAAGCTGACAGTCTGCAGTTAAAGCACATCTTGTTCGTTTCATTTCAAATCCATTGTGGTGGTGTATAGAGCCAAAAATGTTAGAATTGTGTCCATGTCCCAATATTTATGGACCTGACTGTATATATGGAAACCATGCTTTTCTGCTTTATGATGTTTTTATTCACATGATAAAGATGCTGTAGACTTTGTATTGATATATTAGCGTTTGTTCCTCTCTGACCTCCTCCTCCTTCATCGGACGGAGATGGGAGGAAGGATATTGTAGGATTGGTCAGTTTAGGGAAGGTGCTCCCAAAGAGGTGTTACAGAAAGGCCCCACCATTACTATACTTGACCCGGGAAACGTAGTAAATGTGAATGATGTCATCCTTTATTACACGATAATATATATAATATCACACCAATGACACACACATGGAAGAACTGCTGAAGCAAGGATCGGGGATTGATCAGTCAGAGCAGATTTCAGGTGTGGAGGGAACAGTAAAGCGCAGTCACTGTACAGTAATACAAAGTATGGAACGCACCACATATATGATGAGCAATGAGGCTGACCCCATATACATACACAAGCTATACATACCCACATGGAAGAAAAATATATTTGAAATGCTAAAATTTTGGCCGTATTCAATATATTAAAAATATATTTCCCTTATGTAGCTGATGACACCTCAAGCAGGTATCATCCAGGATCGGCCAACTGGCTTCATTTCGGTGAGTTGGAGGCGGTGGGCAGCATGATTGGCAATGGATTAACAACGAGGGACTTTTTGGGATTTTTATTTTTTAACATGATACGCGACTTGCCAACACTTTTGGGTGTCTTTATTTCTAGGTCACATTTTTTTGTAATTGGATTGGGGGGGAAGATATCTGGGGGCCCACTTTTTATAAACCCATATAGAAGAAAAATATATTTGAAATATATGTTAAAAATATTCTTCCCAAATATATTGACATATATTTAAAATAATACAATTTTTGCCATATTCAATATATTTCACATATATTTCAATAAATATATATATATTTATACTGCATGTTAAAATGCGTTTTTATTACAAAATATATGAAAAATATTTTTAAAAATACATTTTAAATATACTGTATGTCTTTAAAAATACAAATCTACATTTTTTTTAAAATATATTTTTCTTAAATATATTCTTCAGATTTTTTTTTAACATATAAAAAAAGTAATTTTAACATATATTTGTAAATGCATTCCAAAAATGTAGATTTGTATTTTTAAAGACATACAGTATATTTGAAATGTATTTTTAAAAATATTTTTCAGATATTTTGTAATAAAAACGCGTTTCAACATGCAGTGTATATATATATATATATATATATATATATATATATATATATATATTTATTTATTTTTTGAAATATATTTTGAAATATATTGAATACGGCCAAAATTGTAGCATTTCATATATTTGTCAATATATTTGGGAAGAATATTTTAAAAATATGTTTCAAATATATTCATCTTCCATGTGGGAAGGGGCTTCAAGATTCTGATAAGCCTCCTGCCCACAGAACACCACAACCGCCTGTGGGGATGGTGGTCCTTGTCCTCCTCCACATGGGCAAGGCACCCTCCCCATGATGAGGTCACATGACCTGCTATGGTTTGGGGCAGGGGTGCGCACTTATCCCACCCTTTTCCTGGCCAATCAGGCTGCATGCCCAGATTAAGGGTCTGGTATAGATTTTTAGGACCTTGCACTGTTCTTTGTTTTTGTTTTTTTTGCAGGAGGTAACTTCTTAAAATCTGCATTAGACGCAAAGGGTATGGTAAACATTTTTTTTTTTTGGGGGGGGGGGGACTCTATTCTATGCATTTTGTTTCATTCTTGCTGTAGGATGTGATGCAGCAAAAGAGACATTTACAAAGAAAAAATGATACAGTTTAAATTGTCAGCAAATGATATTCACTGCCAACTTCTTTGAAAAAAAAAAAGGATCCCAATTTTTTTCTAATAGAAGTCGGAAGGGAAATGCCTTTTGCTACAACTTTAAAACCATTTTCCTCTATAAATATCAATTCTTTAATAAAAAAACCTCTGCTCAGTGGTACATGTTCCCCATGGCAGTGCCCGCTCCCCATGCTTTTTATTTTTTACAACCCTTTGCCTATTAGCCAAGAAAATGGGCATTTTAGGTTTGACAGATTCGACTCCCATTGATTTCAGTGGGGTTAGGGTTTGGCATCCAAACTTTTTTGAAGATCGTGGAATCCTACTCAAACTGAACCCAGGACAGTTCAGCTCATCCTCATTGACCAGCCACATCCAGCTCTACCTCTTTTGTTGTAGATAGCCAATAAAGTTTATTTTGTGCTGCATTTGTAACGCCCTCCCTTTTAGGTTATTAGATAAATGTCGTTTTTTTGGCTCATTTAGTTTGGTCTGTTCAGGGCTCCACATGTTGGGAGATTGATTGCATCTGCCTGCCTCTAGAAGAAGCTACTGGAGCTTAGGGTTGGAGAATTTAAATACCCATCCTGAATATTTAGTCTGACCTGACCAATCCCTGAGGAGGTGTGCCCATCAGGTGGCTGGGTTACTGTTAAATAGTCTGGAGCTCTGAGAGGGTGGTCGTGTTCCCCCTGTGGGGATGGATCTGCTAGTCCTTGGACCATCTTCACCCTACTGGAAGCTGGACTACCTTACCGGAGGCTACACCTATGGATTGCTGGGGTCTTGTGAGTCTTGAGGTCTGCACTAAAGGTTATTCATGGTCCCCAGCTGTGAACTGTGGCAGATCCAAGTCCACTTTTATCTGTGTTCATTCTGTTTCATGGTCCCCAGCTGTGAACTGTGGCAGTTCCAAGTCCACTTTTATCTGTGTTCATTCTGTTTCATGGTCCCCAGCTGTGAACTGTGGCAGATCTAAGTCCACTTTTATCTGTGTTCATTCTGTTTCATGGTCCCCAGCTGTTAAGCGTGGACTAGTTAAGTCTACCTACATTAGTGTCACCATTTTTAAGTTAGAAGTGTCCTCTGCTAACAATATATTTCATTTTGGAGTATTCTGCATCACCCCGAATGGTCTCTCAAGTTTCTACTAGGAATAAATCTCCAAAAAGACAAACCCTAGACTGTTTACTGAGCTAGAGTGGATGGATGGTTGTTGTTTGCCTGGCCACCTGGCAATTGTTTTGGAAAAAACCTGTGGAATCAATAGTGGCCCCATCAGGGGTAGCACTGCACATTCAGAGGACATGGTTAAGTGACACCTCCTCATCTCATGCCATGCTTCCACCAGCCAGGAGTCCCCTTCATCCTAAGGTCCAATCATTCCTTCCTGAGATCCTAACTATCATTCCTCACCGACGTTCCAGCACAGAACATCTGTAGAAACATCTTCCTGAGCTTTGGGCTGGACTGGATAATGATAGAAGCTTCCAGTGATGGAAAGAAATTCAATATCAACCAGGCAATGAGATATACAGATTTAGGGAAGTCCGACCGGGGTTTAAATATGATTAGGTCTGCTGTGCTGATGATGATGGAAAGAAGTAGAAATAATAACATTGTCCTCACAGCATTGACGTGAGCCTGAACCCTGGAACCACTGAGCCCTGAGCCGTTCCGCTTCATATTCTGGACATGGGTTAATAAAGAGGATGTGGTGATGATTAAGGAGACGAGGATGAGAGACAAGGACAAGCAGATGGTGGTACAGGCCAGAGGGATAAAATCAAAGTCAGTTAAGTAGATCTCCATTACCGAAGAAGTGGAATTCTGACTGGAGACCTCGACATGAAGACACCAGATGGACGGAAGGGCGATGGTCAGAGACACAAGGGCTGACAATAAAAGGAGGTGAGGTATGAAAGACGAGAAGCTTCTCTTTATCCAGAGAAAGATCTGGTGTTGTAGGTTGGTGATACTAGTCCAATAATGGGTACTGAGCCAGGCAATGAGCCAATAGTTGAAGTAAATGTGGAAAGGGATAAGGATGACCATTGTATGGAAGAGGTATTGATAATAAATTGGGAAACATTCCCCAATGGTGTTCACCAGCATGGTCCCTTGCATGGTAATGTTAGTCACTCCCATGACCAGCTGGATGAGGTCAGAAGGGTTCATCTTCTTCATCCCATTTCTGAGGCTTTTGATGTGGATGAACACAATACATGAGTTGAAGAAGAAGGAGAGAAGGCTTTCCAGAGCATCAATGAAGAAAAGAACAATATTTACCGGCAGCATCATTGAGGGGAGTACGGCTCTCTGGCATTTAGTAGAAGGTTTACGCAGAGTTTACCGAGATCTGATGGGCTGCTGTAGGAGCTCGGCCAATGCAAATGGTCCCAGGCTCTCAGTTACACGTCGTTCAGAGATATGATACTCCAACCCATTTACATTTCTGCTGTGATGGATGGGCTGAAGAGCAGCTGGAAAAATTATTTCACATCCTAAAGAAGTTTTGTTAACAAGTTAAAGCAATCCTGTCGTCAGATAAATATGTAATGGTGAGTGCACATGCTGAGTAATGGGTAACCCTTCTAGGTAATATCACCAAAAATCTATGAATTCGTCAAGTACGGAGAATCAAACACCGTCCTGAGGGATATTCAGGATCCCTGTCTGTTCAGAACACACATGTTATTGAATTACAACAGGGACACCCCCTTTGTGTCCCTCTGTTCAGAGTATCAATGAGAGAGAGACTGTCCACAAGTGAGCAGCTGCATCTGATCTGCCATATTAGAGAGGTTGGAACCAGAGACCTAACCATGCATGATGGGCCCCATACAACCATTAAGAGACCCCCTGTCTCTAATATGCATCTCTAACACAATTCCTGTAGTGGTAAAGGATCTTGCTTTGGTAGTAGTCATACAGAGGTTCCCATTCTATACATTTGTGTTATACGTATACTTAATATTTACCAAATGCTATTCTCATCTGTACAAATCACTGTCTAGCCAGGCAATGCTGGACCCTGGTGTTCTGGGCTCCATAGAAGTCACATGGCCACGTCTATAGCTATGCCCTTGGTCGGACTGCTTCTTGTAAATTGTCTAGGACAGTGTTTCTCATCCCGGGTTTGGTGGCACTCAGGATTGTTGCCTGGATTCCCCCTGGGTGATGCAAATATGGGACCCAGTTTGCCCAGAATCAGCATAGTTAAAATAAAAAGGGGCATGGACTCCCCCCCCCCAAATAACATGTTAGATCTTTATCTGAGCATTAATCCTGGCAGGCCAGAAAAGCATGCACTCTCTGACCTTGAATCCAGAGAAATATTCCCAATGCACATGTTCCCTATAGTGATTGAAGAGTAGGTGGGTGCTGCAGCAACAGGCATGTGATGAGGGGGCCTGTATGGCTCCAAAATGTCACTATCCATAAGTAAAACATTGAACCCTTTTATGGAGTTTTGGTGTACTGGTGACATATTCCTTGCTCCTTCCCCCCAGCCTTGACCACATACCCTCAACATGGGGGAGGGGACCCTGGCAAAGCACCTTTGTCCCCATGTTAATGAGGACAAGAGTTTCTTCCCCACAATCCTGGCCTGGCGGTTGTGGGGTTCTGAAGATGGGGGGGCTTATTGGAATCTGGAAGCCCTCTTTAATGCTAAGGGGCTCTCAGATACCGCCTTCTCCAATGTCAATGAGTAAGGGGTACATAGGAATATTTGTGATCTTTACCAAGGTCCAAAATATTAGTCACAGGGGGTGAGAGTTATGCCTCCTATGAATTATGAGCTGCAGGCAGAATGGTATGTCCTGTATAGGACCATCTAGGGACTGACTAAATGTTAATATGGACCCTGGCTGCTCATGTTTGGACTCACTGTGATCAAGCCATCAGAACCTTCTGGTCATATAACCCTACAGCCACCTCAAGAGGAGAGAACTTTCCTCACACCTTAGCATTAGTAGCACCTCATCTGGAATATGCAGTTCAGTTTTGGTCACCAGTTCACAAAAAAGGATGTCGGGAACTGGAGAAAGTGCAGGGAAGGACAACCAAACTGATAAGAGGCATGGAAGAGCTCAGCTATGAGGAAAGATTAACTGAATTCCTGCTGGCCTCGATCAGAAGCCGTGACCGATTGTAGAAAGGCTCGGTCAGTGTTCTAGGAGCGTGCAATGAGTGTGCCCTCAACACACAACCTCAGACTGCTGTGGACACATACTGTATGCAACATGTATGAATCTGAATTTGTGATGTTAAAGCAGATAAAGGAACACAACTACACCTAAATGCATGCGTGTTTAATCATTCTTTTTATTATAAGGACCTATAAAGGAAATAACACACAATGAAGATTTTTGGGAGTTCCACTCAGACACCTTCGACATCAAGACGAGGAAACACACAGCCCCTCCCCCACATCATAGATAATAGGAAATACAAACTATATCCAAAGACATCCCCAGAATATGACCAATCACCCCAATAATAAAACAGAAGGGAAGTTGTAGAAATGAGGGGAGTTCCAGAATGCTCTTGCTCTTCAATCCGTCTTCCTTGGAACAGAGGAACTTCTGTGGAATCTGGTTCCTTGAAAATCCATTTCATCATCTCCAGACAATAATATCCGGGGAGACAGATCCACCGATCTTTATATTTCTCTTTTATCTTTTGAACGACCCAAATGTGGGTCAGTCCAGAAATTCACAATCATCTGGTTAGTCAATAAAACAAAATGTCATCTAGGTACGTCGTAAAGTAAACCTAAACCAGAGTAAAGAGTGACCTCCCTTAATAACCCCACAAACTCCTTCTGTCTGGGCAGGAGACATAATTATTGATGATGAAGAGATCAAACCACCTGAATGGGAATTGACCTGGGCTGGGAGGTTTGCCTTCGGTCAATGCTTTCCACAGCCCCAACCATTTCTGATCATTGGAGTCCAAGGAAGGTCCTCTTTACTGAGGGACAAGGGGATTATGGGGTGAGATATCTACTATTGTGTCCAGTGAAGTATTGTATTTTACTCTCAGCTCCTGCTCTAGAAAGTAAAATATTTCCTTCTCATATCATTCATGTATTATAGTGGATATAGAAGGAAATAACACACTGCTGTCAACCACATGCTATACTGAAGCTGTACAAAATGTCCCGACTAGTGATGGGAGAACCTTCTGGGCAGGAGACCTGTGTTCCTCAAGGGATCATGGACAAAGGGGAAATGAGAAGGGGTCCCCCTCCATATAGCACCCCCCAAATTGGTCAGGGGGGATGAGACAATCACATTTAATTGCAGATGTCTGTGGAGCAGCCTGATACCATGGTGTGTGCTTCTAATAGTCAATAGGACCATTTTGAATTATTTTGTAATGGAAATGATCATCTAAGGCCTCTTTGATAAAACTGACCCAGGTATTCTCTCCCCTCAGGTGTAATCAAGATGGAGATATTCAGATATCTGACAGAAGGTTGAAGAGCAGAGAAGAGGCTCTCCCCAAAGGGAAGATGGTAAAGTGTGATGAAATGAAATCATAAAGGAAATAAATAAATTAATGTAGGATCCATCTACAGATAGACAGACAGGGCTGTTGTTAGAAACCACGGGGTCCCATACAACCAACCTGACATGTTCCCCCCTCCCCCCAAAAAAAACTGTTTACTATGCTTCAGTTATAAATGAACACAGTGAGTGATCAGTACCCATCACTCACTGTGTTTATTCAGGAAAAGAAAAGGCTGGTAAATGGGACATATTTAGCAGTCCTTTCCCCTACTCTCCATACTGAAGGATTCTATTGTGTGCTTGCAGCTGCCGGTGGGAAGGAGATAAGGACAGTTGGCAGCACTCCGAGGGTAGAGGCACACAGGGAGGGTGATGGGTGCATGGGGGGGGGGGCTATTACTGGTACCCATCCTCTGCATGGTTCTCTCTGTAGCAGCTGAAAGCCAGTGGGAGGGAGAGAAGAAACCAGCATTCAGCTGCTACAGAGAGAGCCACACAGGGGATTGGTTTCAGAGATTGCCCTACCCCCTTGCTGATCACCATCGCTGCTCACACCTGATTCATCCAGCATCCTGGGCCCCTCTGCTGGCCTGCACCCCATACAGGAGGACTGGTGATACCCCCTTATCCACGGTCCCAGTAGACAGATATACTATTTATTGCACAAGGTTGCATCACGAGTTGGTGGTCTGTTTCTTAATTTAGGGTTCCCCTGGATTGAGATGAGAGCTTGAACAGACGGGTAGCTTAAAATGATTATGAAAAAAATGACTTTTTCAATCAGTCCTAAGTATGAGGAAAGCAGGAACATGCTTAAGCCAGCCAGATACAGAGTCAAGCAAAGGAGGACCTGAAGGATCATGGTCCTGACTGCTCGGAGGTGACCCTCTAGATGCGGAGATGAGCTGAACTGAGATGAATTCTGATGGATCTGTTGGACGTGACTCAGGAGAGACCTCACACTGAGCCCAATGCAGATGAAGCTCAGAAGAAACGGGAGAAGAGAACCAACAACCATATACATTGGAACGTACCGGATATCAATTTCAACGTAATGACGAATTTTAGATGTTATGTTTTCATAATGAAAATGTAAAGTCCAATGAAGTGGAAGAGATAGGAGGTATAATCCCACCAAGGAAAGGATGAGTATCTCTGTAATAGAAGAGGACAATCTTCTCTTTAACTTGAGGAAAATGTGGTGGGAACACTGAACCAGTTTCAGGCAGTAATAGATGGAAAGCCAAGCTGTGCTCCAGGAGCACTCATACATCAAAAAGATATGAAAAACAAAGGTAAATATATTATGTCTTCTGCCATGTGGTGAGGGGGACCCAAAAAAGAATTTCAGAGGGTCAACGGTGCTAGTGCTTTGGAAGGTGATCCCAACAAGAGCCAAAAAGAGGTTGATTTTGTCGCAGGCATTGAAGCCTTTTTTCTTCCTCCATTCCCGGACGTACACAATGACTATGTAGGAATTCAGAGTCAGACCGGACACCAAGTTGAAGAAAATGGCGACAAGTCTAATGATATCTGCTGCTGACCACATTCTTGCTGTTTTTTTGGTTCGGCTGTCAGGCTGTGTAGATCAGAGTCAATGGATGAAATAAATGATTCCACTGATCTAGTACAGAGAGAGATGAAGAGGAGAGACATGCAAATCCCCATCAGATTTGATTTCATGGCTCCCTGTACTTGTATAGGGAGATGAGGCCACAGAAACATAGTACAGGACAGTCTGAGACGTTTCATTTTATTTTTAGTTGAACACACAGAGTATTTTTTCTGGTGTTTTATTTACTTTACCTGGAACCGTAAATAACATGTTGAGTATATGTTGAGTATATATTTCATGGAGTATTTGGTATTGATAAACTACCCCCAACTGGACGCCGGTACTATTCTCTATTAGTATGTGTAGGCATAGAAGAGCCCAGCCACCATCAATGGTGAGTCTGAGTGCTTTGGGAGTGGTGACCCCTTTATTTACACTTTCCATGAATGTTACTCCTCTCTATTACTATGTAGGGATGCAAAAGACGTTTGAGAACTTTAGGAGTGGTGCCCCCTTTTTATCTCCTCTCCTCTCATGAATAGAATGCAGGTTACTAGTAGCATGACAAATGGTTAACATGCTTGACCATCTTCCAGGCATACTAACCTAGATGTAAGTATCGTGGTCGGGGGTCAGGCTCAGACACCAGTAGCTATAGCAGTAGAGAGACTCCCACTCCCAGCAGGATGACACAGGCTCGCCCAAGGTGCTGGGTTTAAGTACTGACCGGTATTCAGCAGAGCTCCGGATGGTGGAGATGGGTTTTGCTGTGTATTAGTACCAGGTTGTGGCCCTCAGGATCACCCCATCAGTTGCAGATATAGCAGGTAGGAATCAAGCAGAAGAGCAGTCTCTAAACAAATGGTTGCAGGTTGGGATCAAGCAGAAGCATAGTCGAGGAACAAGCCAAAGGTTGGTAACAATTGGTAGTGAATATTCGGACATCAGCAGGAGTGACAAGAGCAAGATAATGGTTGTAGAGAGCAGAAATATCTGGTAAACAGGAAATGCAAAGGCATGGCTTTAATATGAAGTTCATGGGAGGAGTTGGAGTTCGGCTTCTTGCATTGTATGTTTATGAAGACATACAAACTCTATCCTGACCTAAAAGGCCCAACATACCCTAGCCCCCACCTCTATAAGGGTCAGGAAGTCTACAGCTGGCTCTCCTGGGTGCAAGTCTACTTCTCTCCGGCCTCCATCCCTGTCCAGGGCCTCCACATGGTGGCTACATCGATACTGTTGTGGAATGATTGGTTCCCATGCCCCATCTGCACCTAGGGCTCCTCCAAACCTGTCTTCTACATGGGTGCTACCTCACCTATGATATCACTGCAGAAGGGCTCTACCTAGAAGGGGCCTAGCACCTGATGACATCGCTGTAACCAGACACTGTTCTGGCACAGAGCCACTTAGTGGCACAATAGCTAGCTTCACCTGCCTACATGATGACAAAAGAGATCGGTGGGTAGGTGTATGAGACCTGGATGATTAGACGACAGCTTGAGGGAGTAACTTCATACTGTATGTTCTCATTTATAACTAATGTTGATATACGCGAGGATGTATGCAGTCATGAGGGAGATTCATGTGGTAGGATGGTGGTTGTACACATTTGAGTTCAGAGTGTGAAATTCTACTTGTGAATATTGACAACATAGCCATTACTGCTGATTTATCACTTGGGAAATCACTACAGTGCACTGGATGATTTATGCACATGCAAGGCATATAGAAGGGTGAAATTTAATTGGGGTTCAAAAACCTCTCACACACATAGAGTCACTACTGGGGTTCAGAAACCTTTCACACACAAAGAGTCACCATTGGGGTTCAGAAGCATCTCACATACATAGAGTCACCATTGGGGTTCAGAAACCTTTCACACACAAAGAGTCACCACTGGGGTTCAGAAGTGTCTAGCAAACAAAGAGTCACCATTGGGGTTCAGAAGTGTCTCGCACACAAAGAGTCACCATTGGGGTTCAGAAGTGTCTCGCACACAAAGAGTCACCATTGGGGTTCAGAAGTGTCTCGCACACAAAGAGTCACCATTGGGGTTCAGAAGTCTCTCACACACATAGAGTCACCACTGGGGTTCAGAAACCTTTCACAGACATAGAGTAACCATTGGGGTTCAGAAGCCTCTCACACACATAAAGTCACCATTGCCTCTCACACACATAGAGTCACCTTTGGGGTTCAGAAGTCTCTCACACACATAGAGTCATCATTGGATTTCAGAAGCCTCTCACACACATAGAGTCCCCATTGGGGTTCAGAAGCCTCTCATACACATAGAGTCACCTTTGGGGTTCAGATGTCTCTCACACACATGGAGTCACCATTGGGGTTGACATAGAGTCACCATTGGGGTTCAGAAGCCTCTCACACACATAGAGTCACCATTATGGCTGTGATAACGTAGACTACACCAGATTACAAACAGGAAAAAAACTGCCCCTATGTGTGGTCTACTGGATTATAAGTGTAGCGCTACCCCCATAGGGGCTTATGATTTTTACTGGTTCCACCCCAAACAATACAGAGGTCGCCAGCCACCCAAGCAACAGTCCAATCACTTTTGCTCCAATAAGCAGTCTAGGGGTTGTTTTTTTTTCATGAATTATTGTTGGTAAATTTGTAACAGGTGAGATGTTTGGGGCATGAGATATTCCCATACCCTCAGTAGTAGCTAGTAATCAGAGGACAGTGTCTGCAGTAACGGTAATGGCTAACAGCGATCAGTCCGCGGCCCCACAGCTGTAGACAATGAGGCCAGAATTTGGGCATCTGGTTACCCTGTGTCAAGGCACAACGTTTCGTACTCAGTTCAGTGTCCAGCACTTACAGTAACTTCAGGGATCAGCTTAACCTCTTGATGCTGAGCGAATGCATATATGTGGCCTCTCGGCATCTGGGCCTTGACGCTTAGTCCATTTGAGCCTTTGATCCTGGCATCTCTGAAGCCTTCTTGAACAGTTGTTGAGTCCAATGGCTGCCTGAAAGCAGCAGCTCCAGCACCTCTGGAACCCTCCTGGGGAGAAGGAACCCTCTCAAGTGTCTCAAAGTATTTATCCATACTCTGGCCCCCTTCTGGAAGCCTCCCCGCCAGGGATTGGGCAGGAACCAATAAATATTCAGGCTGGGCTATTTGAATCTCCCACCCTAAACTCTAGAAAATGTTTCCAGAGGCAGGGGGAAGCAATCAAACTCCCAGCCTGTGAGACACTGAACAGGCCAAACTAAACAATGTTCCTTTGATTACAAAGACACCAAAGCTAAATTTGTCCAGCAACCTATGCAAGGAGGGTGCTGCATCAGTGATCTCATGTTCAACATCCGTCCAACAATCCAGAGCCCAGGGGGTTAGAAACAAGTGAGCATGGACTGCATTGGCCTCCACTGGATATTCTTTTTTCACAATTAAAGGACATTAATACCAAGAAACCGTCATTTACAAGTGTGTTCCCATGTGATGAACATCTGACTTGGCATATATGAGAAATGTATACCGCCAGGTTAGCCCATGCCATTCTAAGACCACCTGGATGATCACCCTCGTTATATTAATGGGTGCAGGTTGTACTAATGAAATGTTCCTGGATATTGTAGGTTGGGTTACCCCATTCGTCTGGCCGGATAGGGCGATTTCTGTCCTTTTTTAGGTGATTTTATTTATAAGAAAAGGGTTTTGTACAAGTAGATACAGTACATGCACTTACACAATTATTTTGTTTTCTTGGATAAAGTATGTTTTAGCATTTGTATAGGTTTAGGTCTATGGCAGACCCCAGAAGGAGGAATGTAGGAGATCGTTATGTGGACTCCAGTCCCAACTGTGCCTTGTAGCCCCCCCCCCCCGTTTTTTTTTTGCATTTTGGGATTTCATTAAATTTGAATATACTAAGAAATATTTTTTCCACCATTTATTTTTCATGATTTGAAGCTACTCTATATATAGCATTTATTATATTATTTCATTGTCATCAGATGTAAGTGTACAATGGAACCAAACTGCATTCTGATGGCTGAAGTTGGGATCTGTGAGTTACATTATATCTTTCCGTTAGTCTTGCTTACTTGTTTTCGAGGGTGCCCATCCCCCTTTTCCCATGTGTTCTCCGTTTGGAGGATTTTTCCTCAGGTATAGTTGGTAGTCCTGTTCACCTTACCATTGCAAACTGTTTACTTTTCGTATCTATCTCAGAGATTTCCATCCCTCATGTAGCACTACCCCGTAAGGGTCCCCCAAAAGCTCTGCTCAGCCAGGCAACATGCATTTTCTTCCACACGTTGCACTCAGAGTCAGTAAACAGTCCTTGGTTTTGTGATTTTATTAAAGGGGCTAATAACTTGGATGGGGTTGAGGGGTGTATGGAATGCCCAAGGGAACTGCAAACCTGAGGACAAACTCATTACCAACTATGTACAGATGTGGACAAAATAATCTCTCCTCTGAGAGCATTCCAGCTCTCTGGTGTGCCTCCCCAGACCCCAGATGAATCCTCCTCTTCAACCAGCTGTACTGAGGGCATTCCCTGGGGAAGAGGGCCCAGAAACTGCCACTTGACAAAGCAGCCCCAGATGAAAAGCTAGTTGGGTTTGCCACCTGACTACCCTCTCCCCTTCTCCGGCCCAGGGGGGTTGGATTACTTACTCTGTCTCTCCTGATAGCATGGTGGGTTGGTGGCTGCCTTCAGGCCTTGCACTGGGTTGACTCCTTCCCTCCTCCCCAGGCTGTCCTCTCTCTGGGGACGATGAGGCAAAGAGATCCTCCTTTCAAGCTCCTGCCTGCAGGTAGGCCCCTCTCCTGGGCTCCCTGCCAGGCTCCACACTCCAGCCTTCACAGTCTTCCATCCAACACTACTGCTGCTGATCAGGCTCAATCATATTTAAGGGCTGTCCTGGCTCCATGCCAAGCCTCCAGCTTGAGGATTGGCCAAGATCCCTTAAATATTCAGATCAGCTCCTCCTCAGCCCCACCCACTGCCTTCTAGAAACTTCTCAGGTTTCTAGAGCAAAGGGAGGTATCAGGGAACTGATCTTTAGAGCCCTCAGCCCTGACCCAGAGTAACCTGGCTGACTCATCCCAGGCTGCTACTCAGCCTCTACCTAAAATAAAATCCTGTCTAAGTCCCTCTAGTTAAGTCTGAGGGGCGCTACACTCATATGAGACTTATTTATACGGTTTGTGTTTGCATCCACTGGGTTATCGCTTTACATTGGAAAACTCCCTCTATTCTGGTTCCATGGATTAAAGCAAGAGTGGGCTCCATAAACTGCATGGAAAGGATCTTTCATACCCTCTATAACTCTATGACATATTAATATAACAAATGGGATCCTTGGTTTGACCACGGCAACATCTTTCATCGACTCATTACATATTCTTGAACCTTTTGTGGTATATTATTCAATTATTATATGATTCGGCTGTGTCACCCCAAATTGGAATTGGTACCTTATGTTGGCCTTTATGTAATCTATTTGCCTTTCCTTTTCTACATCAGATGATGTTATTCTCCATATACCTGTTAGTTATCTTGTAGCTTCATCAGGTTTTCTTTTTGGAATATAATGTCCATTTTTTATACTTGCGTGATTGGGCTTTTGCTGTGCCAACTTTTTCTACACAATTAAATAAAAAAAAAAAGAAGCTGTTGGGATCGCTGTTACAAAGATCTACTTTAACTGCTCCGATTGCTTCGGAATATTCAGATTTTTTAAGTTCTTCCGTTCAAAATCTTAAAATTTGGCCTATGGTGATCCCATGGAGAGAGTTTAATGGCAGGAAATACAGAGAGCTGCCCCGGTTGCAGGAGTTTGATCTTTTATCCCCCTATTGAGTGTGGATTATTTCCTTGAGACCCATAGGATTTCACTTATCGCAGGTGGACATCTATGGCTCTAGAACCTCTCTCTCCTCAGGCTGTTTTGTTTATTGGCTTTTGGGTGTGCCTTAGTCCATGCGTTTCGGTCCTATGCATTTCTCCTCTATTTTGGGGTCGATTTTTTAACTGAACAACCGTCAGTATGGTGTTTTCCCCTTCTCTGAACCCCTGAAGAAGCCAACTTGGCAAAACGCGTTGGGACTTATCATCATTCCACCTTCCTAACGTTTTACAATGTAAAACGTTGCCGGAGATTGATCTTCTATCCCCCTATTGAGTGTGGATTATTTCCTTGAGACCCATTTTGGTGACCCTTTGGTCATGGCCGGTTACTATACAAGAAGGATGGTGTAAAGTGGGATTCACTGTATTGAAGGGTTTATGCTCTTATCTGTTTTTATGGGAAGGTTCATATGTTTAGTGTTTTACTATCTGCAATACAATTCAATATTGGGTGGCACAGTGGCTTAGTGGTTAGCACTTCCGCCTGGCTGTACTCGGGTCATTGGTTCGAATCCCACCCACGGCACCACCTGCCTGGAGTTTGCATGTTCTTGTTGTGCCTGCGTGGGTTTCTTCCGGGTACTCCGGTTTCCTCCCATACTCCAAAGACATGCAGGTAGGTGAATTGGCTGCTGTCTAAATTGTCCTTAGTATGTGATGTATGAATGTGAGTTAGGGACCTTAGATTGTATGCTCCTTGAGGGCGGGGACTGATGTGAATGTACAATATATACAGTGGGGATCGAAAGTTTGGGCACTCCAGCTAAAAATTTGTATTAATGTGCATAAAGAAGCCAAGGAAAGATGGAAAAATCTCCAAAAGGCATCAAATTACAGATTAGATATTCTTATAATATGTCAACAAAAGTTAGATTTTATTTCCATCATTTACACTTTCAAAATAACAGAAAACAAAAAAATGGCGTCTGCAAAAGTTTGGGCCCCCTGCAGAATCTATAGCATGCACTGCCCCCTTTGCCAAGCTGAGACCTGCCAGTGTCATGGATTGTTCTCAATCATCGTCTGGGAAGACCAGGTGATGTCAGTCTCAAAGGTTTTAAATGCCCCGACTCCTCTGACCTTGCCCCAACAATCAGCACCATGGGTTCTTCTAAGCAGTTGTCTAGAAAACTGAAACTGAAAATAGTTGACGCTCACAAAGCTGGAGAAGGCTATAAGAAGACAGCAAAGCGTTTTCAGATGTCAATATCCTCTGTTCGGAATGTCATTAAGAAATGGCAGTCATCAGGAACAGTGGAAGTTAAAGCAACATCTGGAAGACCAAGAAAAATATCAGACAGAACAGCTCGCAGGATTGTGAGAAAAACAATTCAAAACCCACATTTGACTGCACGATCCCTCCAGAAAGATCTGGCAGACACTGGAGTTGTGGTCACTATTCCACTATAAAGAGATACTTGTACAAATATGGTCTTCATGGAAGAGTCATCAGAAGAAAACCTCTTCTACGTCCTCACCACAAAAATCATCGTTTGAACTTTGCAAATGAACATATAGACAAGGCTGATACATTTTGGAAACAAGTTCTGTGGACCGATGAGGTTAAAATTGAACTTTTTGGCCAGAATGAGCAAAGGTACGTTTGGAGAAGAAGGGGCACAGAATTTAATGAAAAGAACCTCTGTCCAACTGTGAAGCATGGGGTTGGATCAATCATGCTTTGGGGTTGTGTTGCAGGCAGTGGCACAGGGAACATCTCACGAGTAGAAGGAAAAATGGATTCAATAAAATTTCAGCAAATTTTGGATGGTAACTTGATGCCATCTGTGAAAAAGCTGAAGTTAAAGAGAGGATGGCTTCTACAAATGGATAATGATCCTAAACACACCTGGAAATCCACGGGGGATTACATCAAGAGGCGTAAACTGAAGGTTTTGCCATGGCCTTCACAATCTCCTGACCTCAACATCATTGAAAATCTATGGATAGACCTTAAAAGAGCCGTGCGTGACAGACAGCCCAGAAATCTCAAAGAACTGGAAGACTTTTGTAAGGAAGAATGGGCAAAGATACCTCAAACAAGAATTGAAAGACTCTTGGCTGGCTACAAAAAGTGTTTACAAGCTGTGATACTTGCCAAAGGGGGCAGTACAAGATATTAACTCTGCAGGGGGCCCAAACTTTTGCAGACGCCATTTTTTTGTTTTCTGTTATTTTGAAAGTGTAAATGATGGAAATAAAATCTAACTTTTGTTGACATATTATAAGAATGTCTAATCTGTAATTTGATGCCTTTTGGAGATTTTTCCATCTTTCCTTGGCTTCTTTATGCACATTAATACACATTTTTAGCTGGGGTACCCAAACTTTCCATCCCCACTGTATCTAAAGCGATGTGTAAATTGATGGTGCTATATACAGTCAGGTCCATAAATATTGGGACATGGACACAATTCTAACATTTTTGGCTCTATACACCACCACAATGGATTTGAAATGAAACGAACAAGATGTGCTTTAACTGCAGACTGTCAGCTTTAATCTGAGGGTATTTACATCCAAATCAGGTGAACGGTGTAGGAATTACAACAGTTTGCATATGTGCCTCCCACTTGTTAAGGGACCAAAAGTAATGGGACAATTGGCTTCTCAGCTGTTCCATGGCCAGGTGTGTGTTATTCCCTCATTATCCCAATTACAATGAGCAGATAAAAGGTCCAGAGTTCATTTCAAGTGTGCTATTTGCATTTGGAATCTGTTGCTGTCAACTCTCAAGATGAGATCCAAAGAGCTGTCACTATCAGTGAAGCCATCATTAGGCTGAAAAAACAAAACAAACCCATCAGAGAGATAGCAAAAACATTAGGCGTGGCCAAAACAACTGTTTGGAACATTCTTAAAAAGAAGGAACGCACCGGTGAGCTCAGCAACACCAAAAGACCCGGAAGACCACGGAAAACAACTGTGGTGGATGACCGAAGAATTCTTTCCTTGGTGAAGAAAACACCCTTCACAACAGTTGGCCAGATCAAGAACACTCTCCAGGAGGTAGGTGTATGTGTGTCAAAGTCACCAATCAGGAGAAGACTTCACCAGAGTGAATACAGAGGGTTCACCACAAGATGGAAACCATTGGTGAGCCTCAAACACAGGAAGGCCAGATTAGAGTTTGCCAAACGACATGTAAAAAAGCCTTCACAGTTCTGGAACAACATCCTATGGACAGAGGAGACCGACATCAACTTGTACCAGAGTGATGGGAAGAGAAGAGTATGGAGAAGGAACTGCTCATGGTCCTCAGCATACCACCTCATCAGTGATCATGGTGGTGGTAGTGTCATGGCGTGGGCATGTATGGCTGCCAATGGAACTGCTTCTCTTGTATTTATTGATGATGTGACTGCTGACAGAAGCAGCCGGATGAATTGTGAAGTGTTTCGGGAATATTATCGGCTCATATTCAGCCAAATGCTTCACAACTCATTGGACGCTTCACAGTGCAGATGGACAATGACCCAAAGCAGACTGCAAAAGCAGCCAAAGAAGTGGAATGTTCTGCAATGGCCAATCACCTGACCTGAATCCGATTGAGCATTTCACTTGCTGAAGACAAAACTGAAGGGAAAATGCCCCAAGAACAAGCAGGAACTGAAGACAGTTGCAGTAAAGGCCTGGCAGAGCATCAGCAGGGATGACACCCAGCGTCTGGTGATGTCTATGCGTTCCACACTTCAGGCTGTCATTGACTGCAAAGGATTTGCAACCAAGTATTAAAAAGTGAAAGTTTGATTTATGATGATTATTCTGTCCCATTACTTTTGGTCCCTTAACAAGTGGGAGGCACATATGCAAACTGTTGTAATTCCTACACCGTTCACCTGATTTGGATGTAAATACCCTCAAATTAAAGCTGACAGTCTGCAGTTAAAGCACATCTTGTTCGTTTCATTTCAAATCCATTGTGGTGTATAGAGCCAAAAATGTTAGAATTGTGTCCATGTCCCAATATTTATGGACCTGACTGTAAGTACCTGAAATAAATAAATCAATATTTTGTATATTTGAAGTGTCTTATCCTGAGGGTACACTAGCACCTTAAAATTCCCGCATGCTTTTCTATTTTGTTGGGATTTGTAATTTTTTGGGATGTGGTGCTGATGGATCATGCATGCCAATTATGAAATAAAATCTTAAAATTTGCAGAGAGTGTATTCCATCCTCATTTCTCCAACAAAGGTAGATGATGTCCAGTAAGTGGCCCTTATGTCATGGATACACTTTATTGTTGGACTTTGCACATTTCTCATTCACTTTCTATGGTTCCTCCTTCATACTGGAGGTTGTGGAAGTGTTGAGATACATGGGAGAAGATATCTCACAAACAACTTTATACCAGGCGGTATCAAAAAGTTTCAAGATTCCTTTTGTAACACGCCAACATATGACAGGAGCCAATTCAGCTATCTGCATGTCTTTGGAGTGTGGGAGGAAACCAGAGTACCCGGATGAAACCCACGCAGGCACAGGAAGAACATGCAGTTCAGCTGACCATACTGGAAGTGAGAGACCAGGAAGACTCAGTTCAGCTGACCATACTGGAAGACAACGAGAGATCAGGAAGACTCAGTTCATCTGACCATACTGGAAGATGACGAGAGATCAGGAAGACTCGGTTCAGCTGACCATCCTGGAAGACAACGAGAGATCAGGAAGACTCAGTTCAGCTGACCATACTGGAAGATGACGAGAGATCAGGAAGACTCGGTTCAGCTGAACATACTGGAAGACGACAAGCGATCAGGAAGACTCAGTACAGCTGACCATACTGGAAGATGACGAGAGATCAGGAAGACTCAGTTCAGATGACCATCCTGGAAGACGATGAGAGATCAGGAAGACTCAGTTCAGCTGACCATACTGGAAGATGACGAGAGATCAGGAAGATTCGGTTCAGCTGATCATACTGGAAGACGATGAGAGATCAGGAAGACTCAGTTCAGCTGACCATACTGGAAGATGACGAGAGATCAGGAAGACTCGGTTCAGCTGATCATACTGGAAGCCGATGAGAGATCAGGAAGACTCAGTTCAGCTGACCATACTGGAAGACGACGAGAGATCAGGAAGACTCAGTTCAGCTGACCATACTGGAAGATGATGAGAGATCAGGAAGACTCGGCTCAGCTGACCATACTGGAAGACAATGAGAGATCAGGAAGAAACAGCTCAGCTGACCATACTGGAAGACGGCGAGAGATCAGGAAGGCTCAGTTCATCTGACCATACTGGAATTGATGAGAGATCAGGAAGACTCAGTTCATCTGACCATACTGGAATTGATGAGAGACCAGGAAGACTCAGTTCAGCTGACCATACTGTAAGATGACGAGAGATCAGGAAGACTCAGTTCAGCTGACTATAATGGAAGTGATGAGAGATCAGGAAGACTCGGTTCAGCTGACCATACAGGAAGATGAAGAGAGATCAGGAAGACTCAGTTCAGCTGACCATAATGGAAGTGATGAGAGATCAGGAAGACTCGGTTCAGCTGACCATACAGGAAGATGAAGAGAGATCAGGAAGACTCAGTTCAGCTGACCATAATGGAAGTGATGAGAGATCAGGAAGACTCGGTTCAGCTGACCATACAGGAAGATGAAGAGAGATCAGGAAGACTCAGTTCAGCTGACCATAATGGAAGTGATGAGAGATCAGGAAGACTCGGTTCAGCTGACCATACAGGAAGATGAAGAGAGATCAGGAAGACTCAGTTCAGCTGACCATACTGGAAGACGACGAGAGATCAGGAAGACTCGGCTCAGCTGACCATACAGGAAGATGAAGAGAGATCAGGAAGACTCAGTTCAGCTGACCATACAGGGTTGTATCATATTAGATATTCTCCTGGTAGGGTAACCTGACTCTAATGCTGACCATATACTTGACCAATGCTGTCCATTTAGCAAATATTCTGCTTTAATTCAGATTTGAACCACAACAGTTTAGTTGATGTTATGTGAGCAAAAAGATAAAATCTGAGTACAAATAAAAAAAAAATACTTTTGAGTGACAATGAGATATTTAGGCCAGATTCCAGCCAATGTCTGATCTCCTCCTCCATGTAAAGGCATTTCAATCTGGTGGGTTCCTATCTGATGGGTGCTGGTCATTGGAGCACAAACTGAACACTTCTATGGACATGAGAAGACCCCACACCTGAGCACGCTGGAAATATAAGTGTTGTGAATGATCTTTATTTAATGAACTTCATTTTTGACCACATGAATTTCATGATTTTCCATGTTTAAATTTCAGTATATATTCAGTTTTAGCCCACAATTATGTCACAATATTGATTTTATTGTACGCGAGGGCACCTCTTGTTTTTGGGTTGTGCTTTGTTGACCAATAAACATGGGTAAGAAGCCCTGAAACCCACTTGGATTACCTCTCTGCAAGCTCTCTGCTTAAAGCTGAACCCTGCAACATCTTGTATACGCTCACCGGCCAGTTTATTTAGTCCACCTTGCTAGTACCAGGTTGGACCCCCATTTGCCTTCAGAACTGCCTTCATTCTTCGTGGCATGGATTCAACAAGGTGTTGGAAACGTTCCTCAGAGATATTTCTCCATATTCACATGATAGCATCACGCAGTTGCTGCAGATTTGTTGGCCGCACATCCATGAACCGTTGATACAAGGCAGGATGGATCCACCACACCATGACACCACCAGCCTGAACCATTGATACAAGGCAGGATGGATCCCCCACACCATGACACCACCACCACCAGCCTGAACCATTGATACAAGGCAGGATGGATCCACCACACCATGACACCCCCACCAGCCTGAACCATTGATACAAGGCAGGATGGATCCACCACACCATGACACCACCACCACCACCAGCCTGAACCATTGATACAAGGCAGGATAGATCCCCCACACCATGACACCACCACCACAAGCCTGAACCATTGATACAAGGCAGGATGGATCCCCCACACCATGACACCACCACCCCCAGCCTGAACCATTGATACAAGGCAGGATGGATCCAATACACCATGACACCACCACCCCCAGCCTGAACCATTGATACAAGGCAGGATGGATCCACCACACCATGACACCACCACCACCAGCCTGAACCATTGATACAAGGCAGGATAGATCCCCCACACCATGACACCACCACCACCAGCCTGAACCATTGATACAAGGCAGGATGGATCCCCCCCCCCATGACACCACCACCACCATCCTGAACCATTGATACAAGGCAGGATGGATTCACTACACCATGACACCACCACCACCACCAGCCTGAACCATTGATACAAGGCAGGATGGATCCCCCACACCATGACACCACCACCAGCCTGAACCATTGATACAAGGCAGGATGGATCCCCCACACCATAACACCACCACCAGCCTGAACCATTGATACAAGGCAGGATGGATCCCCCACACCATGACACCACCACCAGACTGAACCATTGATACAAGGCAGGATGGACCCCCCCCCCATGACACCACCACCAGCAGTCTGAACCATTGATACAAGGCAGGATGGATCCCCCACACCATGACACCACCACCTCCAGCCTGAACCATTGATACAAGGCAGGATGGATCCCCCACACCATGACACCACCACCACCAGCCTGAACCATTGATACAAGGCAGGATGGATCCACCACACCATGACACCACTATCACCAGCCTGAACCATTGATACAAGGCAGGATGGATCCATGCTTTCATGTTGTTTACACCAAATTCTGACCCTACCTTCTGAATGTTGCAGCTAAAATCCAGACTCCTCAGACCAGGCAACGGTTTTCCAATCTTCTATTGTCCAATGTTGGTGACCTGTGTGAATTGTAGCCTCCGTTTCCTGTTCTTAGCGGACAGGAGTGGCCCCCGGTGTGGTCTTCTGCTGCTGTAGCCCATCTGCTTCAATGTTGGACATGTTATGAGCTCAGACATGGTATTCTGCATACCTTGGATGTAATGAGGGGTTATTGGAGTTACTGTTGCCTTTCTATCATCTGGAACCAGTCTGCCCATTCTCCTCTGACCTCAACAAGGCATTTTCCTCCACACAACTGCCGCTCACTGGAAATTTTCTCTTTTTCGGACCATTCTCTGTAACCCCTAGAGATGGTTGTGGGGGAAAATCCCAGTAGATCAGCAGTTTTTGAAATACTCAGACCAGTCCATCTGCCACCAGCAACCATGTCACGTTCAAAGTCGCTTAAATCCCCTTTCTTCCCCATTCTGATGCTCGGTTTGAACTTCAGAAAGTCGCCTTCACCACGTCTAGATGTCTAAATGCATTGAGTTGCTGCCATGTGATTGGCTGATTAGCAATTTGTGTTACCAAGCCATTGAACAGTCGGACCTCATAAAGAGACCGGCGAGTGTATAATCAGTTTTAGCCCATAATTATGTCACAATATTGATTTTATTGTATGTGAAGGAAACCTCTTGGTTTTGGGTTGTGTTTTGTTGACCAATAAAAACGGGCAAGAAGCCCACTAGGATCACCTCTCTGCAAGCTCTCCGCTTGAAGCTGAACCGCACAACATCTTGTTAGTAACACTTTTCTCGTTGCAACTCTTTAATTTGCCTTTAGAAATAATGACTTCATGGAAGGTTGTAAAAATCTTCATATTATATTCTGATATGACTCGGAGAAAAATATTAATAAATACATTGGGCCGGTATATTCCTGGAATGATTTTCTGCTCCTGGTGACGGCGGAGCCCACATGGAAGAAACATATATTAGAAATATATTTTAAAAATATTCTTCCCAAATATATTGACATATGTTTGAAATGCTACAATTTTGGCCGAATTCAATATATTTCAATAAATAAATGAATATATATATATTACAAAATATCTGAAAAATATTTTTAAAAATATATTTTTTTTAAATATATTCTTCAGATTTTTTTTTTAACGTATAAAAAAGTAATTTAGTAATTTTAACATATATTTTTACATATATTTGTAAACGCATTCCAAAAATGTAGATTTGTATTTTTAAAGACATACAGTATATTTGAAACGTATTTTTAAAAGTATTTTTCATATATTTTGTAATAAAAACGCATTTCAACATGCAGTATATATATTTATTGACATATATTTGAAATGCTACAATTTTGGCCGTATTCAATATATTTCAATAAATATATATATATATATACATACACTGCATGTTGAAATGCGTTTTTATTACAAAATATATGAAAAATACTTTAAAAAATACATTTCAAATATACTGTATGTCATCCGTATTCATGGCATCCTGTTTACTATGCATTTTTTTGTGACTATCTAACCAGGGTACCGTAACCTCAACTCATTTACAGTGAAGGAAATGCGTATTTGCTCCCCGGCTGATGCTGAATGTTCGCCCCTCACACAGAAACGATCGGTCTAACAATGGAATGTTCGCCCCTCACACAGAAACGATCGGTCTAACAATGGAATGTTCGCCCCTCACACAGAAACGATCGGTCTAACAATGGAATGTTCGCCCCTCACACAGAAACGATCGGTCTAACAATGGAATGTTCGCCCCTCACACAGAAACGATCGGTCTAACAATGGAATGTTCGCCCCTCACACAGAAACGATCGGTCTAACAATGGAATGTTCGCCCCTCACACAGAAACGATCGGTCTAACAATGGAATGTTCGCCCCTCACACAGAAACGATCGGTCTAACAATGGAATGTTCGGTGTAACACTGAGAGACAGAATACAACAACAAATTCAGCAGAAATGCGTCTAACAAATGATGACTGATCTGCATGTTCATGAGGGAAAGAAGGATTTGGTCCCCTTCACAGAACATGACTTAGTACTTGGTGGCCAATCCCTTGTTGGCCATCACAGAGGTCAGACGTTTCCTGGAGTTGGCCCCCAGGTTCGCACACATCTCAGGAGAGATTTTGGCCCACTCCTCTTGGCAGATCCTCTCCAAGTCATTAAGGTTTGGTGGCTGACGTTTGGCAACTCGAACTTTCAGCTCCTCCACAGATTTTCCATCGGATGAAGGTGTGGAGACTGGCTAGGCCACTCCAGGACCTTAATGTGCTTCTTCTTGAGCCGCTCCTTTGTTGCCTTGGCCGTGTGTTTTGGGTCATTGTCATGCTGGAACACCCATCCACCACCCATTTTCAATGCCCTGGCTGAGGGAAGAAGGTTCTCACCCAAGATTTGATGGTACATTGCCCCGTCCATTGTCCCTTTGATGCGGTGCAGTTGTCCTGTCCCCTTAGCAGAAAAACACCCCCAAAGCACAATGTTTCCACCACCATGTTTCACAGTTGGGATGGTGTTCTTGGGGTCATAGGCAGCATTCCTCCTCTTCCAAGCACAGCGAGTTGAGTTGATGCCAAAGAGCTGGATTTTGGTCTCCTCTGACCACAACACTTCCACCAGTCCTCCTCTGCATCATTCAGATGTTCAGTGGCAGACTTCAGACGGGCCTGGACATGGGCTTTCTTGAGCAGAGGGACCTTGCGGCACTGCAGGATTTCAGTCCTTGTCGGCGTAGTGTGTTACCAATTGTTTTCTTGGTGACTGTGGTCCCAGCTGCCTGGAGATCATTGACAAGATCCTCACGTGTAGTTCTGGGATGATTCCTCACTGTTCTCATGATCATTGACACCCCACGAGGTGAGATCTTGCATGGTGCACCAGACCTAGGGAGACTGACACTTGTTTTGTGTTTCTTCCATTTGTGAATGATTGCACCAACTGTTGTCACCTTCTCACCAAGCTGCTTGGCCATAGTTTGGTAGCCCAGTCCAGCCTTGTGTAGGTCTACCATCTTGTCCCTGACATCCTTGGACAGCTCTTTGGTCTTTGCCATGGTGGAGAGTTTGGAATCTGATGGTTTGATTGCTCCTGTGGACAGGTGTCTTTTATACAGGTAACACAATGAGATTAGGAGCACTCCCTTTAAGAGACTGCTTCTAATCTCAGCTTGTTACCTGTATGAAAGACACCTGGGAGCCAGAAATCCTGCTGAATGATAGGAGACCAAATCCTTCTTTCCCTCATGAACATGCAGATCAGTCATCATTTGTTAGACGCATTTCTGCTGAATTTGTTGTTGTATTCTGTCTCTCAGTGTTACACCGAACATTCCATTGTTAGACCGATCATTTCTGTGTGGGGGGGGAACATTCCATTGTTAGACCGATCGTTTCTGTGTGAGGGGCGAACATTCCATTGTTAGTCCGATTGTTTCTGTGTTGAGGGGAGAACATTCCATTGTTAGACCGATCATTTCTTTGTGAGTGGGCGAACATTCAGCATCAGGGGGGAGCAAATACACATTTCCTTCACTGTACATTTATATAGAATATAGACCGAGCTTCTATATATACAGTAAGCTTTATAGCATACAGTCTCAGTTTATATAGTACTAGCACAAGCATGCTCATTCTAGAATAGGCAATGTTGGGGTCATGTGAGAGCATGGGGGGGGGAGAATGATGAAGGTGAGGGGCACTGGGTGTTAAGGTGTGTGTGTGTGGGGGGGTTCACTTCTTGAAAGCATGGAGTAGCTGCTGGCAGGGATTGAGTGAGAGTGGGGGAACCCTGCACAATCTGGGTGACGGGTGGGGGGTGGGGGTAAAGTCATGGTAGGGAAATATAGGTAGAGCTGCGGAAGTGTTATGGCGGGGGGGGGGGGGGGGGCACTTTGTACAAATGCGGGGATATGGAGATGGATATGCAGGAGGTGGTGGTAGTGTCAGTGCAGGGTTTGTTCCAGCAAATGGGAGCAGGGAGAAGATCCAGTTCTAAGAGAAAGGGAAGAGTATGCTGATATGAGCAGGAAGGTGTAGGCATGGCGGGGGAAGGTGTAGGCATGGCGGGGGAAGGTGTAGGCATGGCGGTGGAAAGTGTAGGCATGGCGGGGGAAGGTGTAGGCATGGCGGCGGAAGGTGTAGGCATGGCGGGGGGAAGGTGTAGGCATGGCGGGGGAAGGTGTAGGCATGGCGGGGGAAGGTGTAGGCATGGCGGGGGAAGGTGTAGGCATGGCGGGGGAAGGTGTAGGCATAAATGGGGAAGGTGTAGGCATGATGGGGGAAGGTGTAGGCATGGCGGGGGAAGGTGTAGGCATGACGAGGGAAGGTGTAGGCATGGCGGGGGAAGGTGTAGGCATGGCGGGGGAAGGTGTAGACATGACGAGGGAAGGTGTAGGCATGACGGGGGGAAGGTGTAGGCATGACGGGGGAAGGTGTAGGCATGACGGGGGAAGGTGTAGGCATGACGTGGGAAGGTGTAGGCATGGCGGGGGAAGGTGTAGGCATGGCGGGGGAAGGTGTAGGCATGGCAGGGGAAGGTGTAGACATGACGAGGGAAGGTGTAGGCATGGCGGGGGAAGGTGTAGGCATGGCGGGGGAAGGTGTAGACATGACGAGGGAAGGTGTAGGCATGACGGGGGGAAGGTGTAGGCATGACGGGGGGAAGGTGTAGGCATGACGGGGGAAGGTGTAGGCATGACGGGGGAAGGTGTAGGCATGACGTGGGAAGGTGTAGACATGGCGGGGGAAGGTGTAGGCATGGTGCAGGCACAATGGTGGGTGCATGGGTGGGCTGCAGACATTGGAATGAAGTGGTGGAGCTGCTGTGGTGTATTGGTGACAGGTGGGGAGACGACATGCAGGTATGGGTGCAGTGATAGAGAAGCATGGTGCAGTGGGTGCAGATCTAAAGAGGAGTGCATGCATGGTGGGTGATGAAAGATGGGGGTGGGGGCAAGGCCACTTCACCCGTACACCTAGGGTCCCTTTGTGTGCACACTCAGTGCCCAGGACCAGGCGGGGCTGTGGTCATGTGAAGTCAAACATTATGGCAGTGCCCCGACTTAGAGACGAGCTGTACTGAGTCCCTCCATGAAACATGCTGTCCCATATTACTGCACACCTTGTCCATGAATGGTTGCATTTAGGAAGATCACCGCTGAACCTCTGCCCCCCCCCTACCCATCCAGCATACCTCTGTCACCCACCAGTGACAGAATGGGGTCCCGCCGTGCACATAGCACAGAGCTCATGCATGCACTTGATTACCTCTTGCTGCTCCCTTGTTCCATACTGAGGGACTCTGTAATTCGGGTTTGGTCTGATACTTTCAGGGAACTGACCTCTGGGGAAGGTGTCAGAGCACCAACCCCCTCGCTGCTGGAGGGCCCGTCACCATGCCAGGTACCATGCTCCATGACAGTCTGCTGTTCACCTTCCACCAGTCCTTGGTTACCCATGGCAACTATTCACTTCCTCCACACCTTATGCCAAGTTAACCCTTTGTAGTGGACTTGCTTCTATACTCTATGTGCTTTACAGACCCTGTTCTTACATATGCCAGAAACCATCATGCACCCCCTAAGATTAACATCAGACCAAGCTTGAAACAGTTACTGAAGATACAGCAACATAGCCCAACAGCACAGCGCCCATGAATCAGTATTCAGACCTAACTAGCTAATGCAGGCTGCCAGGCTCATACATTCCGGAGAGCAAAATCCATTCAGCAGAAGCCCAGTGATAGTAGGTTCCTAGTCCAGGGAAGACACCAGCATGGTGACCCAGAAGATGGCCATGTGCTTGAGTAAGGCCTACATGTTGCAGCAGATGTTCCTCTGAAATCCCATGTGGAAGACAGAGAGCTCTGATCTCTTCCCTTGCATCTATGTGGCTTACAGCAAGGGGCAGGATTTCAGAAAGTCGGGGAAAAAAGTCTAGGCACGGTTAACCCCTTTCCATCCCAAGCAGTCTGTATCTGTCTGTATACAGTAACTACTCAGTGCAATGAATACAGCAGCAAACATACAATGACACCCTACAGGCACTTGCTTCCAGGGGTGAATGCTGAGAGCATGGGGGATGTAGGAACAGTGGGATTAGGAGAGGGGACAGACATGTTGGGTGGTGAGAGCTGAGGGGTGCAGATGTGGTGCATAATGGGTGGCTGGCTGAGATGGCAGGAGGGGGGGTTAGGTGATACTGTGTGGGGGGACAGGCTGAAATTACAGGAGGGGGAGCCTATGTAATAGTGTTTGGGGGTTGGGTTTTTTATCATGAGTAGAGTGCACAGGGTCCCCCCACCATCACAAACATCTGCCCTGAACACTTCTCTTCACTGACCAGCACTCCCCAGTTTTCATCTCCTAGCACTACCCAACACTGTGACCTGCCCTAACACTCAGCCTGGGGAACGTGACAGCAGAGCCCCCCAATATACCTCCAGGGGGCTCCCCAACATGAGGATGGAATGGCTCAATATCTGCATACAGTTTAGGTTAGTAGAAGTGGTGAGGAGTAGAGGGAAGGCAGAGGCCAAGTTGGGGGCCTCTCCTGTCATGTCCCCAGGCTGAGTGTCGGGGCAGGCTGCAGTGGTGGGTAGTGCTGAGTGACAAATACTGGCGAGGGCTGGTCAGTTGAGGGGAGTGTTCAGGGCAGACACTTGTGCTGGAGGGGTCAGAGGGTCGGGCATGCCAGTGCCAGGATGGAGACAGTTGCATGGTGTGGTGGAAGTATCATAGCAAGGGTGAAGATGTTGTAAATTCCCCAATGGCTGTATGGAAGTCTTTCTAATATAAAGGACATAATCTATGATTATATAGTATAAAGACCAATTTTATAATACATAGTCTGGATTTATCTAGTATGTAGACACACCTAAGTACATACACCAAGTTTACATAGTACATACACCAAGTTTATAAAGTATATAGATCCATATGTATCCACAAATTCATAAGAACCAAAAAAGTATTTCACATCACGTCTTTGTGTTATAACTCCCACAAGTGATCTTCATAAATACATTTTTTCTTGGATTCAGCCAAATTTGCTTATCATTACTTCAGTCCTGTATGAAGACTCTGCCATGATGCATCTCTCATGGAACATATATATGATGGTACTCATTGGCTGACTGAAGTCCTATTTCTGGCCTCCCATGATCCTTCCAGTACAGACCATTTGTAAAAAATTCTTCTTCAGCTTGTGGCTGGACTGGATAATAATGGCGGCTTCTGCCAATGGAAAGACAGCAATCAATAACCAGATGATGAACTGTACAGTGCCGCTGTAGAAACTGAAGAAAGACATCCCCATGAGTTTAACCATTTCAATGGCATTGGCGATGACAGAGAGAAGAAGAAATAATATCATCGTTCTCACAGCACTGACATGGGCCTGGAGGTTTGGAGGAGCAAATCCCGAGCCATTCTTCTTCACCTTCCCGATGTGTCTGAACAGAGAGGACATGGTCACCATGAGGGAGCCGAGGGCCATCAGGAAGGGCAGGCAGGAACAGAGACACTTGATCAATATTACAATGACGTCAGAAATGAAGATGTGCAAACTGAGCAATGTGTTACTAAGGGTGAAGTTATCAACGATTTGGACGTTAAGATACCAGCCTGACAGACCAGACAGAATAAAAGACACAACTGCTGAAAGGCAAAGCAGGTGAGGCAAGAAAGACACGAGGATCTTCTTCATCCAGATAAAGAGTTGGTGTCTGATGTTGGTGATGGTGGTGCAGTAACAGGTGTAGAGCCAGGCAATGAGCCAATAGCTGAACTTTAAGTGGAAGGGGACAATGACCAACACTGCATGGTACAACTTCGTAATATGAAAATCAAGGAATAATGTAGCAATGGCAGTCCCGAGCATGATGCCTCGCATGCTAATGTTAGTGGCTCCCATGACCAGCTGGATGATGCTGGAAGGGTTCAGCTTCATCCCATTCCTGAGACTTTTCATGTGGAAGACCACAATAAAAAAGTTGAGATAGAAGGACAAAAGACCTTCTAAGATAAAAATGGTCATGACGATTATATTCACCAGCAACATTTTAAGTTCTGCTGCTCTCCAGCTCACCAGAAAGGACTGATACAGAGTGTCCTGGTCTGTTTCTTGGAGTTTGACCAATGCAAATGATTGTCTCTCCACTCTACACCATACAGAGATATGATACTAGAACGTGTTCATCTGGACTTGCCCTGCTGACAAAGCTGAAGGACATTTGTAGACTTTCTCAATTTTAACACATAAACCTTTTGACATTCCTGTTGCCTTTCATTAGTGAAACTTTTTAAAGCGGACCTGCCATCATATACATACATATTTTTTTTCATGGAAAGTACATGCATTAGGCAGCCTCTCACCTTGTGGCCTGCTACAATGTCTAATCCCTGGGAGGAGAGGAGACCAAGGAATGAATGGTGGATGTGACCTTCCAAGGGTCCTGGGCTGCTCATCTACTGCAGGTACTGGGTGGAGTGCTGGTTCCTCAGGCTGGAAGCTTTGGTGTGTGTGCATTGAGGAGCTCCTTATGTGATATGTGAGGAGTCGTACACATAAAAAGTTCAGTTCCAGCGTGTTTCAGGAGATCAGGACTACCACTTTTCAGGGCACCTGAAGAGATGATATTGGTTTTGCAATGGAATCATTTTAGAGAACGTATAAAGGGATTGCTATTGCATAATATAGGACTTATGAAATCCTTCAATTAAACAGTTAAAGATGATTAGGAAAGCAAATTTGCCATTTCACCTTGAATATTCTACAGGGATGTTCATTTTGCTCAGGTATAAATTGGGTGAATGGTGTGGAGACTTTCTTTTCTCACCAAGGAACCCATGTTAGCAAGGGTCAATGTTTTTTTTAACTTGGTGAATGCATGACAGAACTGCTTTGAAACTGGGTGAATATTAATGTGCAAACACGTCTTCATGCATCCTTTAAAAATACGTTTCTGTGTTTCATTCAGTGAGGTATTTAAAAAATATATCATTATACAATGTGCTTATTGGGTTAATCTGGACACATCACATGAGCCTGGCTTTGGTTTTCCAAGCAGTCGGATAACATGATCCAGAGAGACAATTTACAAATCATGGCAGAGATCTCCTCCATGAAGGTCATTTGTATGCCGGTATCGTACTTCATGTCTATGTTCTTCTTATACAAATGACCTGTACTGAGCTCCATGTAATCCTAGTCTTGGCGGAGATTCATCTTACCCTCCAGAACACAGGTGCCTTTGGATATTATCAGAGACTAGTGAACAGGAAAGATTTCCAGTTGTGAAGATGTAGCTACACCTCACTGAAATGATTGACTTTTTCAACGTATATGAAAAGGCCAACATTAGGTCATTCAAATACAGATAAAGGTGATATACTTGAACAAATGATACATAAAAATGATTTATCCTCATAATCCAAATGAATGAAAAGGCAGATTTGACACATGGAAAGGGGGAGCACACCCGAACATTTACCACCAGTTTA
The DNA here is from genome assembly GCF_062004578.1 of Staurois parvus. Taxonomy (NCBI): domain Eukaryota; kingdom Metazoa; phylum Chordata; class Amphibia; order Anura; family Ranidae; genus Staurois; species Staurois parvus. Next base: position 155,952 of record NW_028317830.1, read on the forward strand.
AATCCATGAAGTTAGAATCTAGTGTTTCAGATGAGGTGCCAATGATTAGAATCTTCTTAGGGAGTAAGCAGTGTGATATTGGGGAAATAAACTCAATGGTGTAGAATTTGTCAGTGAGTTCCCACTGACCAGGAAATGCATTTTCAGGACTTTATGGCCCATTTTGTTTAAAAATAAAGAAAAGTTCCTTACGTCGGGATCTCCCATGCAGTTTCACACAAAGGCATACAGCCTCATGGCTAGATAACAGCTTATGTCAGTCAACACCGCTTTCAGCCTAGAATGCAGACTCTCAGTCCACAATACAATAGTGTTCCCATGCTGCTCCCTGAAGCCATTATAACTCTAGGTGTAAGCTTGGTCAAGGCATGCACCTGCTGCTCCCTGCATCACTGGCTCCCACCCTGGCCTCTGCATAAAGACCTCCTATGTCTCTGTGGAGCACACCTGCTCTCCTAACGGGAGCCCTGATCTATGACCAAGCCTGTTTTCGTAAAGGCTGCATAGAGCCTACAACTCCTTAGTAAAAACTAGACACTGAATCAGCGGCTTCTTCGCTCCCAAAGCTCTTCAAAGGCTCCAAACTCCAGAACCCAACTGGGAATCACAACACCTGAAAAACCACATTTCTCTGCTCAGCAAAAACATTCTGGAGCCCCTAACTCTGCGAGAACCCTGTGTGCTTTCTACCAGGACCTAGCACTGTCACTGCATGGAGAACTTTTCTTATTTAAACCTTAAACATCTCAGGTGTGATGTTCCCTTTGTTATTGATAAGTGTAGTCCCATCATGTCAAAACAAAAGGAGCTCGCTAAGACCCCAAAAGCTGTGGATGTGTATGAGTCTGGCAAGAGATTTAAAAAATATCACTGAAGTGCTTCAAGTCAATCATTCCACTGTGAGGAAAATCTACAAGAGGTGCAAAATTCAAGATTTGTCTAGGACTAGCTGACGCAGCAGGAGCTGACTGTTAAAGACGCAAAAAGAAGTCGCCAAGAACCCAAAATACTATTGCAGAATTTGAAGGTAACTTGTGGGCTCAAAGTTCAAACATCTAGAATCAGAAAGGGATTGCACTGATTTAATCTGCATGGGTGGTGTGCCAGGAAAAAGTATTTACAAAAAGGCCTACTGAAAAAACTTAGATGTACAGCGTTTCTCTGAAATATTTCAGCTTTGTGCCCCTGTCATAATCCAATGCAATTTTTATTTCTGAATGTAAAAAAAATGCCTTGTCTCTCCATGTTCAAATGCTGCCTACTAATAAGGCCTACATTATGTGCAATGTGTATCTGTAATATTTATGCCTCCTGTCTCTCATATGATCCACTGTATTCTTTTTTTTGGCATCAAAAAATGCCTCATCTTTTCCTCCTCAGATGTGGCCTCCTAAAAAGGCTTGCATGATGTGCAGTGCATCTCTGTAATATTTCTGCTTTGTGTATCTGACATAATCCACTGCAATTTGTCTTGGCTCTCTCTCTCTCTTCAAATGTGGCCTACTAAAAGGGCTTTACATTATGTGTAGCATGTCTTTGCAATATTTCTGCCTCTTGTCTCTGACATAATCCACTGTATTTTTATTTCTGTACTAAAAATGTCTCATCTCTTCCTCTTTGAAAAGAGCCTACTGCAAGACTCATATGATGTTCAGCATGCCTGTAATATATCTGCCTTGTGTCTCCAGCATACTCCAATGCAAATGTTATTTTTCGATCAAACACGGTCTACTAAACAGGCTTCTGTGATGTGCAGAGTGTCTCTCTGAAATTTCTGCTTTGTGTACCTAACATCTACTGTCATTTTTGTTTCTGGGTAAAACATGCCTTCTTTCTCCCTCTTCAAATGCAGCCTATGAAAATGGTTTACAATATGTGCAGTGCGATAACAAGAGACCAAGAAATGACACGAGAATTGGAAGAGGAAACTGGGCAACAATGTGATAAAACCAAAGAACTGAAAACTATGGATAACAGAAAGGGGAAGCCAGATAAGTGTGAGATCAAAATTGAGAATAGGAAGAGCACATCGTAGAGGAGGAATATGAAACTGGAGGAGAGGAAACTGGAGGACTGGAAAACAGAAAGAGAACTGGAGCGTATTATTTGGAGATACCGATTAATTTTTAATATATTGTGGAAAATAGAAGACTCCTTTTCCAAATTCCTGTTAAGAAATATAAATATTGATCTCACGTGTGAACATTTACTGGGGCTGTTCTTTGTGTAGGCCCCCATAGATGGAAGCTTTATAGGACATAGGAATGCACAGTATGGTGGTTGTAGCTTCAGTTGAAAAGAAGTGGCATTAAATATCTGTATCACAGTCAGGGGTCAGGCTCAGAGATCAGTAGTTATAGCAGTAGAGATGCTCCCACCGACCAGCTGGATTGGACCAGCAGCAGATCACCCTGGTGGATGACTCTTGCTTACCCAAGGTGCGAGGTCTAAGCACTAACCAGTGTTCACCAGAGCTCCTGATGGTGGGGATGGGTTTTGCTGCGTGTTAGTACTAGATCGCAGTACTCTGGACCTCCCTACCAGGAAGTAAGAAAGCCATGGACTGGTATCAGATATAGCAGGTTGGGATCAAGCAGACGTGTAGTCAGTAAACAAGCCAAAGCTCAGTAACAAGTGGTCGCAGGTTGTGAAGAAGCTGAAGCGCAGTCGAGGAACAAGCCAAAGGTTGGTAATGAGTGTGTAGCGAAGAGAGCAGCAGGAGTGACAAGAGCAGGAGGGCCCAGGGTCAGTAGGGGGTCCCATGAAATGCCCCTGGTACCTTTTTTTATAGGCTTTTTTGAATGTGGGCAAGGACACAGGGGCCCCATGATCCCCTATTGCCCGGGGGCTCCATGAGTTGTCAGTCCGCCCCTGGACATGAGCGAGATATTGGCAAACAGGAAGTGAAAAGGCGTGGCTAAGTAGGACGTTCATTGGAGGAGCAAACGGTTTAAGGTTCAAGAGAAGCAAGATTCAAGGCAAGATTTTTCAAGGAATTGTCCAAAGCGCTGTCCAGCATCCCAGATAGCTCAGTAAAAAGAGACATTCCTTAACACAGCAGAGCACGCAGGTTCAGACCCGGGTCCTGACAACCTGTTTCCAAACATTAAAGATAATCAATTGGAAACATTTTGAATGCAGAATATGATCCCAGTTTTGTCTAAGGAGGATCTAATACAGTCTGCTTACTTTAAAATAGTTCTAAACTCAAAATGTTACCTAATGCATTCCGTGTATTAATGTAAAAAAGACCCCTTACCTGTCCTAGCCCCCCCCAAACACTTTCCTGGCACCTCTCACTGATTCAGCACCGTCCTGCTAGCAGCACTGCTCATCAGTGGCGTCCTTAGGCAGGTGCAGGTGGTGCGCGCCACACTTGGTGATACCTATCGCACGGGGTGACACCGGACCCTCTACACGAGCTCCACGAAAAGGAGAATTTTAAAGCAAGCCAACGATCCCCGCAAGATGGATGATTGCAGATTGAGCATAATGGATCAGAGTCTGATCCATTATGCTCCCCAATCCACAGATCCGATCCATCTTGCGGGTATCGTCAGCTTGCTTTAAAACTTTCCTTTTCGTGGAGAGATCAGTTAACCCCGTATAGGTTGCAAGCCGATGATCCCCGCAGGATGGATCGGATCTGCGGATTGGGGAGCATAATGGATCGGACTCTGATCCATTATGCTCAATAGTTCCATAGTTAGTCTGGCTGAAAAAAGACAAAAGTCCATCCAGTTCAACCATAGAAAAAAAAAGTTATAATCCTACACCCACAGTGGATCCAGAGGAAGGCAAAACAAACCCCAGCAAAGCACGATCCAATCTCCTCCTGCAGGGGAAAAATTCCTTTCTGATCCCCCGAGAGGCAATCGGATATTCCCTGGATCAACTTTCCCTATAAATGTTATATCCAGTTATATTCTGTGTATCCAAGAAAGAATCCAGGACTTTCCTACAGCAATCTACTGAGCTGGCCACAACCAACTCTGGAGGGAGTCTATTCCACATTCTCACAGCTCTTACTGTGAAGAAACCTCAATCTGCAGATCCGATCCATCCTGAGGGGATCATCGGAGGGATGACACCAAGTGTTACCGCACCGGGTGACACCAACCCTAGGGACGCCCCTGTCACTCATGTTCTTCCTAGTCTCACAGTCGAATCTTGTGAGGAGGCAGTGGGGGCGTGGCAAAGCCTCACTGTGTGTTTATAAACACACACAGTCCAGTTTGGGCATGCGCCCACATGGGTGTCCCCTCAGCACATAGCTTGCTGAAGGGGCACTTGGAAGGAGAAGGAGCAAACAGCTCTGGTGGAAGACTCCAAAGGAGGACTGACCTGTGCAATTTCGTTCCACAAAGCAGGTAAGTATAAACTCTTCTTTATTTTAATTTAAAAAGAAAATGTAACTTATACAATCACTTAAGGTCCTCCAGTCTTTCTTCCATCCAGTGATTGGATCACTGATATATCTTTTCTTGGCACCCCTCGAACTGCAAACTCCAGAAGAATACAGGAAGAGTGGGGAAGGTTGCACCGAGGAGATTTCTCTTTATTTCCATCCCATGGAATCTGGTACAGGAAGAGAGGTAAAGAGAGAGGACACAGAAGATGAAAACTTTCCCTATTTCATTCAGTAAAAAGTCTCATCTATATGTGAAGAAAATCCTGTGAGGCCTAATAGTACTGATGTGTTTCATGTTTTTCAGATACACTATACAACCAAAAATTTGTGAACCCCTGATCATCACACCTATATCAGCTTGTTGGACATCTCATTCCAAAACCATGGGTTTGTGTAGGTGACCCCCCATCCTTTTTTGTGTTTTTTTCAGCATCCTCTCTTCTAGGACTGGCTCACAATCGGTATTCCAATTCATACCCAAAGATATCCAATAGGTTTAAGGTCAGGGGTCTGTGCAGGCCAGGTAAGTTCATCCACACCAAACTGGTCAAGCTCGGTCTTTATGGAGCCTTTCCCAAACTGTTACCATTAGTAGGGGTGAGCTACTCATTCGGGTCAAAGGAGAGTTCGACTTGAACTCTAGTTGTTTGAGGTTTGCTGAATGAGTGAAGTAAATGGGCAGATTTGACCTGTTCACCTACACCGAACCTAATACAGATGGAAGTCACTCATTTAGTGGTGGCATCACCACTGCGACTAGAGGATTGGCTTTTCAGCCCACCCCTTGACTTGTTTCACATTGTAGATAAGCCAGCTGGTATCCTGGGTGACATCATTGGTTAAATACGGTCATGACCAGGAACTGTCGGTTATGGTGAGCAAGATTGAGAGCATGATCATCATATGTGAGCCATCTTGTTTTTTGTTGATGAGTTGTTGAGTCACCATTCATCCAGACCAGCATTTCTCAACTTTCAGTCACAGCAGCCTTTAAAATTATGCAAAATCTTGAGGCACCCCAATCAAAATTCACATGGTCCTCCATCACAGAAACCTCCAATCACATAGTCCCCCATTGCAGAGCCCCCCCAATCACACAATCCCCACATCACAGAAACCCCCAATCATATAATCCCGCATCCTAGAGCCCCCTCAGTTACACAGTCTTTCATCACAGAGCCCTCCAATAACACAGTGGGGACCTGGTGAGGCTCTACCATGGAATCTGAGGAGGCTGCGTGCTGCTGGTGTAAGCTTCCCACAGAAGGAAGGAAGACACTGGCTTGGCTCTGGGGATGACTGGCTGAGGTTAAGGTTAGTGCTTGTTGGCTGTGGGGGCTGGGGGGTGGTTGGGGTTTAGTGGTGGTGGCAGGGCCTGGAGGGTGTGGTTGTTGGAGAGTGGCGGTGGTGGGGGCTGGAGGGATGCTGGTGGTGACAAATTTTAGTGGCGGTGACAGTGACTGGGGGGAGAGAAGGTTCTGGTGGTGGTGGTGGGCGTCCAGTTTTAGTGTTGTCTAAGGCAGCACCACTGCCCTCAATAACACAGTTCCCATCACAGAAACCCCCAGTCACACAGTCCCCCATCACAGAGCTTCCCAGTAACACAGTCCCCATCACAGAGCCCCCAATCACACAGTCCCCATCACAGAGCCCCCCCCAACCACACAATCCCTCATCACAGAGCCCCCCCAACCACACAATCCCCCATCACAGAGCACCCCAATCACAGAGTTCCCAACACAGAAACCCTCAAACACTTAGTCCCCCATCATAGTGCCCCCCAATCACATAGATCCCATCACAGAAACCCCCAATCAAACAGTCCCCCATCACAGAGCCTCCCCAATCACACAGTCCCCCATCACAGAGCCTCCCCAATCACACAGTCCTCCATCACAGAGCCCCCCAATCACACAGTTCCCAACACAGAAACCCTCAATCACTTAGTCCACCATCATAGAGCCCCCCAATCACACAGTTCCCAACACAGAAACCCTCAATCACTTAGTCCCTCATCATAGAGCCCCCCAATCACACAGTCCTCAATCACAGAGCCCCCAATCACACAGTTCCCAATACAGAAACCCTCAATCACTTAGTCCCCCATCACAGAGCCATACAATTACACAGTCCCCATCACAGAAACCCCCAATCACACAGTCCCCCATCACAGAGCCTCCCAGTAACACAGTCCCCATCACAGAGCCCCCAATCACACAGTTCCCAACACAGAAACCCTAAATCACTTAGTCCTCCATCACAGAGCCCCCCCCAATCTCACAGTCCCCTCTTCACATCAGAGACATACCTTTTAGCGGTTGTCCTGCCCAAATGATGCCCCAGGGTGGCATAGCACCCCGGTCGAGAGCCACAGATCTAGACTTCAATGGATCTACATTCCTGGACAACATGACTGATGAAGGATTGACACTATGGGAAATTTAAGTACACCAAATATATTTATGTATGCTTTGTGTTTATTTAACACACTTTTTTAGTTAAATGAGTTAAAAGAGGTACCCCTTACTCTAGGGGTTGGGGAGTGGATATCTGGGGACCCTTATGTGAAAGGGGACTTTCAGATTCTGATAACTCCCTCACCCCACAGTCTCCTACTTCTACGAGGCCAGGGATGTGGGGGTCCTGGTCCCTACCTACATGGGACAAGGTGCTTTGACAAGTGCCCCCCCCTCCACTGACAGGTACCCTCCCCATTGTGAGGGGATGTGGCCTGGTACAGTTCTTGATGCCACACACTCACTGGCCCTTTTTCCTAGCCAGCAAGTTTGCATACTCAGAATAGGGTCTGGTATGGATTTTGGGGGACTCTTTTTTTTTGCATGGGGTGCCCCTTTAAAATTCATATCAGATACCTATTTAGGCATGCAGCCTGGGTCACTAAGAAAGGGGGTAGCAAGCAAGATGCCCCTCTCACTCCAGGCCACATATTCTGAAGAAAAAAAAGCAAAAATGGTTTGGTGATCCCCATACCAGCCTATCATGGATAAGGATATAGATTTTCAGGGGGACCTTGAGCAAAAAGGCAAACAATTGAACTATAAACAGTGCAGGGTCCCTCTCCAGACCCTTATTTATTCAGGCAACCTGGCTGGCCAAAAAGGGGGGTACAACAAGTGTATACCCATCCCCCATTTTGACCTGTGCTAGGCTCTATGCCCTCAACATGTGGAGGATACCTTGGCAAGGGCCTCTTCCCCAATCCCTGGCTTGGTGGATATGGATGTCTGTGGGGGGACTCAGAATCTGAAAAAAGGGGACCACAAGATATCTGCTTACCCTTCCCTACTTAAATGAGTTGGGGTTAGGGTACCCTGGTTAGATAGTCACAAAAAAATACATAGTAAATAAACAGGGGTTCACCTTGGCAAGGTACGCTCCCCATGTTGAGGACATGTGGGGTGGTTTGGTTCAGGAGGAGCGGAGTGCAAGCTCATTGTCTATCCCTTTCACGGCCAGTCAGGCTGCATGATTGGAGGAGGGCCTGGTATGGTATGGATTTTTTGGGGGTCACCAAAATCATCTTTAAAAAAATCCATACCAAACCCTCATTCAGGATAAGGTACTGATATGGATATTGAGGTGAATCCCCAGCTCTTGGTCTAAAAATGGAAAAAAGGAGGAGGAAAAGGTGCTGCATGAGTTTCCTGACGAAGACTGAAGGGAAGGCTGGAGGGCAGATTTCAAGGTTTTAACATGTAACCACTTGCCGGCCAACATACGTATTAAAACACCCTTGGGGCAAGTGGTTAAACCTGGACTATGGCTGCAACGGTAGCCATGGTCCTCTATCATTGGGATCCATGCAACAATCAGTTTTACTGTGTTCTGTAGGTCACCCCTCTTGATGCTTCCCGCAGTGGTTCCCGGGCCCCCTGTTCCTCTGGGGAGCCCGGGACCAAGGTAAGCAGTTAGGTTGGCTCCCCACAGAAGAGATGGAGGAACATCCATTCCTTGGTGTCCTCTATGATGAATAAAGCCAGAATAAACAATGCACTTGCAGTTTCAGAGCCTTCATTTCATGGTGGTTGTAGCTGTCAGGGACTGCGGATCTCGCCGCGGCGCACAGGTCTGCGCATGCGCAGATTGCCTAGGCGCACTAATGTGCAGGCACTAGGACCAAGGCGTCGGCAATTGCAGCCACGTATGCACACTCGTGCACGCAGGCACGCGCCTGGCACCAATGACGGTGCAGGCAGGGCACTCTATTTAAACTGGCCAGGCGGTGACTAGGTTGCCGCAAGGTCTAGTTCCTGTACCCGTGTTCTGAAGTGTATTCCTGTTGCCGATCCTGCTTGTCCTGATTTGTGTTGACCTTCTCCTGCTCTGACCCCCGGCTCGTCCCTGACTACTCTCCTGCCTGTTGCTATATTACTATTGGACCTCCCGTTGCTGAACCTTGGCTCGTGACCCGGCTTCTCTCTGTCTACTGCTTAGTACCTACCTGCCTCCACCGTTACCGACCCGGCTAGTCTGACTACGCTCATTCGACTGTCATCCATCATTCTGCTCAGGACCTGGACTTGTCAGCCTCTTCACATCAGGCTCACCCCCGGCACGTACCCTCGGCGGGACCCCTCTACCACAGTTGGGTGTACTCAGGGGTCGCGACCTGGTTTCAGTCTTGCACCAAGTCCATCCTCACCATCAGGGGCTCTGGTGAAAAGGCAGACTGGGACTTAGACTCTGTTTCCTGGGGAATCCCGTTCTGTGGATCGCTAGAGATTCCGCCGGGCGGTGCCTGACAGTAGCCACAAAAACAGCTAATCAAGAACAATCTGTGCTTGGTTAGCTACGTCTGAAGGCTAACCAAAGGGTATTATAGACCCCTGATGTCTCCATAAAGAGTACCTATTACCTGAGCAAAGCTATCCCATAGGGGGCTTCTTCACCCTCTTGTCATAGCAATAAAGTTTAAAAAAAAAAATTAAAACCACTCAGGCATGCATATGTTAGTGATGATTGCACCACACACGTGTCACCACAAATGTGGGCGTGACATCAATAATTCTATGGCCGTCATTCACGATTTACTCTAAACTGATAACATGTAATAGCTTTTAAAGACCATTTTAGGTGCTGCAGTTTGTCACCGTTTCATAGGCGTGCGCAATTTTAAATCTTGACATGTTTGTTATCTATCTACTCATCGCTGCATCATCTTTTACTGCATATTTTCCAAAAAATAATGGGTATTATAGTATGTTTGTGTGCCCTAAAACTCATTTAACTGCATTTTTTTCCTGATAATTTGCCTTTGAGAAACGGCTGTGCAAATATCATGTGATGTAAAAAATTTCCACAGCCAACATTTTATTTTCCAGGGCCTCTGCTTTCAGAAAATAAAAAATTGGGGGGGAGCGGGGTCTATGTAATTTTCTAGCTAAAAAGGCTGATTTTAACCCGTGTGCAAAACATTTAGAAAATAGTCCCGGTAAGCAAGTAAAGAAAAGCATAAAAGTGGGTCTGGGATACGGATCTGGAAATTGCTGAATAAATGCTCTGGATTTGGAACACAAAGGAGAAAAATGTAACTTGTCTTCATTAAAGGGAAAAATGTAAACAAAAAAAATAATGACTCATTACAAGAATAATTTTTAATGCCAGATAAAGAGACAACCAAACCACACCGATATATATATAAATACATTTATCATATCCACCTCTACCGAGAAATAACACACAACGAAGATTTTGGAGAGTTCCACCAGGGAAAGGTTCACCCAACCACCATTAGACATAGAGAAGAGAACACACACAGCCCTTAGACATGTGCAATTTGGATACAATTTTCATTATTCAGAGATTCAGATCTGAATTTTGGAATCACAATAGTAACAAATTTCAACAACTCCGAAATAAATTATAACAAAACAAATTATCCGAAGTCAAAAATTTAATTTTGAATTTGAAAATTATTTTGAATTTGAAAATGAATTTGATTTTAAAAATGAATTTGAATTAAAAAACAATTCGAATTTAAAGATGAATTTGAAATTGAAACATATTGCAATAAATACAGTAAGGTATAAGAGTGAAAACTGTTGGTTTCTACTTAGGCTACTTTATAGACTTGAATAGAAAAGAAGAGAAAAAAAATAAAGAAACAGCATAGAACAGAATAGAATATAAAGGAGAATATAAAGAAATAGAATAAAACAGAAAAAAATAAATAAAAGAATAGAATAAAAAATAAAAGAGTAAAATAGAACAGAGTAAAACAGTATGAATATAGTTGTCTTCCGAAATTAGAATTTAAAAGTTTGAGTTTCAAATCGATTTGAAAATAATGAATATACAAAACAAATCTGAATATACATACCAAGATTAGAAAACTTATCATTCTAACATGACGAATATGTTACAAAACTAAATTATTTACTTAACGAACGAATCAGAATCAAATCAAAAGACATTTTTCCATTTTTTCCATTGTGCACATTTCTATCAGCCCCTCCCCTGTAGAGATGAGGGAAGTTCTGGAAATCTTTTCCTCTTCAATCCATCATCCTTGGAATAGAGGAGCTTGGGGGGAATCTGGTTCCCTCAAAATCCATATCCTGATCTCCAGACAATAAACTCCGGGGAGATGGATCCACCGATCTTCATATTTCTCATTTATCTTTGGACAATCCAAATGTGGGTCAGTCCAGAGACATGTCCAGAACTTCACACCCTCTGCTTGTTTTATGACCATCTCAGGAGCTTCAAAAACTCCCTCAAAGGCAGAAATCCTCTGTGTGTGTGTGCGCGCGTGTGTGTGCGTATGTGTGCGTGTGTGTGCGTGTGTGTGTGTGTGTGTGGGGGGGTCAATTATTGGTGATAAAGAGATGAAAACCACCTGAAAGGATATTGGTCAGGGCTGGGAAGTTTGCAGTCAGTCAATGTTTGCCACAACCCCAACCTGTTAAATCCATTGGGTCAGTGAATGAGAGGGATCCAAGGGGGGTCTACTTTACTGAAGGACATGGGGTGCAGGGAATTATGGGACAAGCTATCTCCTCCTTGTGTCATGGACTGGGGTCAGGAGAGAGAGACAGTCCAGGAGATGACAGGAGTGTACCTGAAGTTGCGTGCAGTTACAGGTATCATGGAGGTGCTAAGGGCACACTGGAATCATGGGAAACACTAGAGACACAGGGGCCAGAGAGTTCACTGGAGACACTAGAGACACAGGGGCCAGAGAGGTCACTGGAGACACAGGAATCACAGAGGTCACTGGAGACACTAGAGTCACAGGGGTCACAGAGGTCACTGGGGACACAGAAATCACAGAGGTCACTTGAGACACAGAAGTCACAGAGGTCATTTCAGATACAGGAGTCACAGGGGTCACAGAGGTCACTGGAGACACTAGAGACACAGGGTTCAGAGAGGTCATGGGAGACATAGAAATCACAGAGGTCACTGGAGACACTAGAGACACAGGGGTCTCAGAGGTCACTGGAGACACAGGGGTCACTAGAGACGCAGTAGTCACAGAGGTCACTGGAAACACAGGAGTCACAGAGGCCACAGAGGTTACTGGAGACACAAGATTTACAAGGGTCACTGGTGAATTAGGAATCTTACGGGTCATAGAGGTCACTGGAGATTTTGGAGTCATAGAGGTCACTGAAGACACAGGAATCACAGGAGTCACAGAGGTCACTGGAGTCACAGGGGTCACAGAGGTCACAGGAGTCACAGAGGTCACTGGAGACACTAGAGTCACAGGGGTCACAGAGGTCACAGGAATCACAGAGGTCATTGTAGACACAGGAGTCACAGAGGTCACTGGAGTCACAGGGGTCACAGAGGTCACAGGAGTCACAGGGGTCACTGGAGACACTAGAGTCACAGGGGTCACAGAGGTCACAGGAGTCACAGAGGTCATTGTAGACACAGGAGTCACAGAGGTCACTGGGGACATAGGAGTCACAAGGGTAACTGGAGGCAAAGGGGTCACAGGAGACACTAGAGACACAGTTGTCAGAGAGGTCACTGGAGACACAGTTGTCAGAGAGGTCACTGGAGACGCAGGAGTCAGAAAGGTCAATAAACACACAGGAATCATAGGGGCCACAGGGGTCACTGGAGACACAGGGGTCATAGGGGTCACAGGAGTCATAGAGGTCACTGGAGATCAGTGTGCGGTCATTCCTGCTTAGCAAAAGTCTATCAAATGATCAATTTCTAGTTAAGAGACAAGCTGGAAAACATTTCTTGATCAGCGAATGGAGCCACTTATCAGTGTATTCTGACAACAGTGGGTCAATTTTTCAAAATACACTGTTTGGGCAGGGAGGGGGATGGGGATTCCTCTATCCACCTTGTTTTTGGCCTCTGGCTAAATGAAAAAAGAGAACTATCTATGGCCAGCTATACTTACAGAGTCAGAGAAGTACACTGGAGTCTCAGTGGTCACTGGAGACACATAATTCACTAGAGTCCCTAGAGACACAGGAGTTACTGGAGTGCACAGGGGTCATAGAGGTCGCTGGAGAATTAGGAGTCACAGGAGTCGCAGGGGGCACACAATCATAGAATTGCACACAGGAGTCTCAGGATTTACTGGAGCCAAAGGAGTCTTAGGGGTTACTAGGAGGACGGAGATGCTGGAATGCGCAGGGGACACAAGGGATTCAGAGGTTATTGAGAAACTCCTAGCTGTCAGCTGCATGTTATGTTATTTAAAACCTAACAATGTCCTGACAAGTTTTGAGTGTACCTGGTGGGATTGTCTGTGTTGGAGACCATCTGAACCCAACCACCCTCCTCACAGGTTGGATTTCAGGGATATCATTAGGTTAAGTAGTAAAGAGATCCTTATAGTTCTCCTTCCCAACCCCAGTGACCTCCAGTCCCTAAATGAATGGACCAATAGTCACCTGTTATTTATAATCTGACACACCCATCTGCCTTCACTGGCTGCATGATATTAAAGTGTGTCTAAAGTTAAAACGTTTTCAGCTTTGGATGGAATGGGGGAGAATTAGACCCCTGTTGGTTTCTTACTGGAATCCAAGGTTCTGTATTTCCCTCACATTCTCTCTGGTGACACCATTGTCACTGGAATGGTATTTGGGAGACATTTCTGTATGTTATTCTATACAGCTTTTGAAATTTTCAAATTTTTTTCTGTATATTTATTTCAACTGTCTATTCAGCTGTTTGGCTGGAGCTCCCCTTTATGTATTTGTTATACGTTCTATGACAATGATGTCCACAGTTCCACCTGTTTCCATGGGCTCTATTTATGATGGTCCAGATCACCACTTTGACACATTTTTCATGGAGAATATAATGTTGGCAGTTTCACAAACTGATAGAACTGGTTGGAGACTTCTCTCTCCTCTTCATTTTTATTAAAGGTGAACATAATCTGTTATCCACCAACAAATAATACCCTGAAGAAGGCGTTATGGGGAAAGGGAAAAGAGTGATGGAATGCAGTGTAAGGGAAAACAAATAATAAAAGAGATCCAAGATGCACCCAGGAATTGGCTACAGATGGACAGATACACTATTTGCTCCATGTGGCCATATTTCGGGTTGGTGGTTTACTTCTTAACTTGGGGTTCCCCTGGATTGAGATGGCAGCTTGAACAGACGGGTAGCTTGTAATGATTGTATAAAACATGATTCTAACAATCATTCCTGTGCTGATGGAGAACATGAGATTGTTACAGACAGACAGATAGAGGGCCAAGCAAAGGCAAACCTGAAGGATCATGGTCCTGACTGCTCGGAGGTGACCCTCTAGTTGTGGAGATGAGCTGAACTGAGATGAGTTCTGACGGATCTGTTGGACGTGACTCAGGAGAGACCTCACACTGAGCCCAATGCAGGTGAAGCTCAGAAGACACGGGAGAAGAGAACCAAGCATCAGATAGAGGGGCATGTAACGGACATCCATATGAATATACGGATGTGTATAATTAATTCCAGATGGATCTATGAATATGTTTTTATAATGTAATTGTAAGGTCCAAGGAAGTGGAAGAGTTATGAAGAATAATCCCACCAAGGAGATGATGAGTATCTGTGTAATAGAAGAAGACAATCTTCTCTTTAATTGAAGGAAAACGTGGTGGGAACACTGGACCAGTTTCAGGCAGTAATAGATGGAAAGCCAAGCCGTGTTCCAGAGGTTCTCATTCATCAGAAAAATATGAAAAATAAGGACATAAAAAATAAGTCTTCTTTCATGTGGCAAGTGAGACCCAAAATAGAAATTCAGACCTTCGGCAGTGCAAGAGCATTGGTAGGTGATCCCAGTGAGAGCCAACAAGAGGACAATTTTGTCAGACACATTGAAACCTTTTTTCTTCCTCCATTCCCGGACATACACAATGATTATGTAGGAATTCAAAGTCAGTCCTGACACCAAGTTGTAGAAAATAGTGACGAGTCTAATGATATCTTCGACTGACCACATTCTTGCCGTGTTTGTTGTCAGAGAGGTTCGGCTGCCAGGCTGTGTAGATCAGTGTCAATGGATGAAATAAATGATTCCACTGATCTAGTACAGAGAGAGCTGAAGAAGAGAGACATGCAAATGCCCATCAGATTTGATTTCATGGCTCCCTGTATTTGTATAGTGAGATCCATGGAATACGAGATCAGAGAAACATATACTCACTGTCCTCTTTATTAGGTCAAACTGTTCAACTGCTTGGTAACACAAATTGCTAATCAGCCAATCACATGGCAGTTACTGAATGTATTTAGGAATGTAGACTTGGTGAAGACAACTTGCTGAAGTTCAAACCAAGCTTCAGAATGGGGAAGAAAGGGGATTTCAGTGACTCTGAACGTGACATTGTTGTTGGTGCTGGATGGGCTGGCCTGAGTATTTCAAAAACTGCTGATCTACTGGGATTTTCATGCACAACCATCTCTAGGGTTTACAGAGAATGGTCCGAAAAAGAGAAAATATCCAATGAGAAGCAGTTATGTGGAGGAAAATGTCTTGTTGATGTCAGAAGTCAGAGGAGAATGGGAAGGTTGGTTGCCTCAACATTCAGATGGTAGGGTCAGAATTTGTCGTAAACAACATGAAAGCATGGATCCATCCCGCCTTGTATCAACAGTTCATGCTGGTGGTGGTGGTGTCATGGTGTGGTGGATCCATCCCGCCTTGTATCAACAGTTCAGGCTGGTGGTGGTGGTGTCATGGTGTGGGGGATCCATCCTGCCTTGTATCAACAGTTCAGGCTGGTGGTGGTGGTGTCATGGTGTGGGGGATCCATCCTGCCTTGTATCAGTGGTTCAGGCTGGTGGTGGTGGTGTCATGGTGTGGTGGATCCATCCTGCCTTGTATCAGTGGTTCAGGCTGGTGGTGGTGGTGTCATGGTGTGGTGGATCCATCCCGCCTTGTATCAATGGTTCAGGCTGGTGGTGGTGGTGTCATGGTGTTGAAGTG
This sequence comes from Staurois parvus, assembly GCF_062004578.1. Lineage (NCBI taxonomy): Eukaryota > Metazoa > Chordata > Amphibia > Anura > Ranidae > Staurois > Staurois parvus. The sequence goes on from NW_028317830.1 coordinate 171,788, forward strand.
TATAACTGGGGAGAGACCGAGAAGCTGAATATTATTGGCAGAGAGGGTATTTTTCATGTAGTCTTTTTCAAAAAGCAGCATCACTGGTTTATTATATTTACCTTGTTCTGTAATGAATTCGGTAGAGGTGGGTTCCCTATAACCTGCCTAATGTGCACTTCAATTTGCTGTTTTCCAAAAGTATCTTTGAAATCATAAGTTTCCACGTTGTATTACCTGACAGATTCTGTTGAGTCCTCCAGATTGCTGTGTTAGAGGTTCTGCAGAGGTTCAGGTTTGTTATTTGGCCATTTCCTAAAGCGTTGGCTATCGATAGGTTGACCAGTCTTTGATAAACATGTTGGGCAAGATTCTGGAAGGATCATTTTGAAGTCTGGGGTTCTAATCTGCTCAGGGATCTTATGGTGACTCCAAGCTATTGAGATTAAAAGTCTTGGTTGCTGTACCAGATTAAAGACCTAATCCAAGATGTTTCTGTTGTAGGGCAATAGAACCGGGAACAATGGAGGTACACTAGACTAGAAGATACTTTAGCCTGCTGGATCTATGGGAAGTCTGAGAATCTATCCTGGGACAGTCAACCAGAGAATGGTTACTGCCTTCTTTTGGGTATTCCACCAACTCATAAGTGAAACAAATCCTTATCTGTAGACAACCCTCTGAGGCCATATAGTACTGATATATTTTTTCACATATTTGGCCAATAGTTTGTAAACCCCTGGCCATCACACATATATCAGCTTGTTGGACTTCCCATTCTAGAACCATGTGCATGTAGAGGTTACCCTACCCCCCTTTTGTGGTTATTACATCCTCTACTCCTCTGGGATGGTTTTTCAGGCCAGGTACTGATGTTGGAATAGAATAACTGGCTAATGATTAGAGTTCCAATTCAATTAGAATCCAATAGGTTTGAAGGAAGGTCTCTCTGTAGGCCACTTGAGTTCCTCCACACCAAACTGGTCAGACTGTTTTATGAAGCTTTTCCTAAACTCTTACTACAAGTAGGGGCCAGCTTCTCATTCAGGTCAATGGAGGGTTCAACTCAAAGTCTAATTATCTGAGCGTCTCTGAATGAGCAAACAAAATGGCCAGGTTTGGCCTATTTGCCCTGAACATCTGGCTACTGTAGCTTAAAATCATTTATTTTGTGATGATATTGATACAGCGACTAGAAGATCCACTTCCCAGCCTGCCTGCTTACTTGTTCCACATAATAAAGAAGCCAACAGGTATCCCGAGTGACATCATTGTCCAAGTATGGTCATGACTGGGAGTTGTCAGTTACGAAGGGCAGGATCGGTCGCGGGATCGTCACGCAGATCGTCTTGTTTTTGTTGGTGGGTTGTCAGGTCATCATTCATCCAGACCAGCATTTCTCAAGCTTTTTTTCACATCAGACTCCTCCTTCAAGACAGAGACCTCCTATCATATTAGAGTCCCCCCATCACACCGGAGCCCCCATATACATAAGAGGACCCCTATACATGAAATCTCCTGTATGTTGTGAATGATATTGATAACAATAATTTATAAATGATTATTATTCTGATTTCAGGAGTAAGCAGGTGTAGAATGCAACCTTCCCCAAGTGGATTTCAGACATTTTTGGTTCTTTTCCGGGGAGTTTAGCATTTATGGGATTCCAGCAAAAGAGGACAATTCTCAGTCCTTCTGTTCATGTCCTAGTAAACATATACTGTAGACATTTCACACATCCAGGATATACGTCCAATGTATACATATTCATATACAATGTGATATCGTTGTTTTAAATTCCTGATTTATTATGATGTAAAGAAGCTGATTGGTTGATCAGAGCCCTGCTCACCGCCTCACCGCCACACCAGTTATATGATGACGCTGCACTGCAATGGTGACAGGATGTTAAAAGAAATGTGAAAAAAAATGTTTTTTTCTGAAATGTCTTCATTTTCCAAAGAAGTGTGACAAAAAAACTTACCATGCCTCTTGTTACATATCTCAAACTGTCTGCTTTCCAAAAAGGGGTCGTTTGGGGGGGTGGTGGGTGGGTTGTATTTGTTCTGTCCTAACATTTGAGGGGTGCTTGTACCGTCCTGACATTTGGGGGGATTTGTACCGTCCTGACATTTGGGGGGATTTGTACCGTCCTGACATTTGGGGGGATTTGTACCGTCCTGACATTTGGGGGGACTTGTATTGTCCTGACATTTGGGGGGATTTGTACCGTCCTGACATTTGGGGGGATTTGTACCGTCCTGACATTTGGGAGGATTTGTACCGTCCTGACATTTGGGGGGGATTTGTACTGTCCTGACATTTGGGGAGGATTTGTACCGTCCGGACATTTGAGGGGTGCTTGTACCATCCTGACATTTGGGGGGATTTGTACTATCCTGACATTTAGGGGGGGGGGGTTGTACTGTCCTGAGATTTGGGGAGATTTGTACTGTCCTGAAATTTGGGGGGATTTGTACTGTCCTGACATTTGGGGAGATTTGCACCGTCCTGACATTTGGGGGGGATTTTTACTGTCCTGACATTTGGAGGGATTTGTACTGTCCTGACATTTGGGGGGATTTGTACCGTCCTGACATTTGGGGGGATTTGTACCGTCCTGACATTTGGGGGGGATTTTTACTGTCCTGACATTTGGAGGGATTTGTACTGTCCTGACATTTGGGGGGTATTTGTACTGTCCTGACATTTGGGGGGATTTGTACCGTCCTGACATTTGGGGGGGGGGGATTTGTACCGTCCTGACATTTGGGGGGGGGGATTTGTACCGTCCTGACATTTGGGGGGGATTTGTACCGTCCTGACATTTGGGGGGGATTTGTACTGTCCTGACATTTGGGGGGATTTGTACCATCCTGACATTTGGGGGGATTTGTACCGTCCTGACATTTGGGGGGATTTGTACCGTCCTGACATTTGGGGGGGATTTGTACCGTCCTGACATTTGGGAGGGATTTGTACCGTCCTGACATTTGGAGGGTATTTGTACTGTCCTGACATCTGGGGGGATTTGTACCGTCCTGACATTTGGGGGGATTTTTACTGTCCTGATATTTGGGGGGATTTGTACTGTCCTGACATTTGGGGGGGATTTGTACCGTCCTGACATTTGGTGGGGATTTTTACTGTCCTGACATTTGGGGGGGATTTTTACTGTCCTGACATTTGGGGGGGGTTGGGATCTGTCCTGACATTTGGGGGGGGTGTTCTGTCCTGACATGTGGCTTGGCTCTTTATACCTCTTTACAGCTATCTGAACACTTTTATAATACAGCCAGTTGCCATTGAACACCATGGTACCAGCTGCAGCCATGATCTGACAATAATCGCTTGCTGACAGGACATTGTGTACGTCGGTCGGTCAGTAAATAATGTTGAAGAGACACAACCACACAGATATATATTTATATTTAATATCTAATTTTACCATAACCACCTCTACAGAGAAATAACACACAACGAAGATTTTGGAGAGTTCCACCAGGGAAAGGTTCACCCAGCCACCATTAGACATAGAGAACAAAACTCACACAGCCCCTCCCTTATATCATGGATAATGGGAATATTACCAAAAACATCTACAAACTAGATCCAAAAACATCCCCAGAATATGACCCAACACCCCAATAATAAAACAGAAGGGAAGTTGTAGAGGGCAGTTCTGTAAATGTTTTCCTCTTCAGTCCATCTTCCTTGGAACAGAGGAACTTGGGGGGAATCTTGTTTCCTGAAAATCCATTTCCTGATCTCCAGACAATAAAATCGGGGGAGACAGGTCCACTGATCTTTATATTCTTTATATTTCTCTTTATATCTTTAGGGTCAGTCCAGAGACACGTCCAGAACTTTATATCTTCTGGCTGTTTCATGAAGAAAACATAATTTCGGTATCTTGTGTGTTACAATTTTCCAAATTCAGTTTGCACTGATAGAAGCCCCAAATGTCCCTCTAAGGTGGAAATCACCTATGTAGGGGGGCAATTATAGGAGATAAAAAGAGAGTTTGGAGGTTTGCCGCAAGTCAGTGTTTGCCATAATTCCAATCAGTCACATGTATCAGGTTAGTGATTGAGCAGGGCCATGGTAGGTCCTCTTTACAGAGGGACAGGGGGTGCAGGGGATTATGGAACAAGAAATCTCCCCCTTATGTCATGGACTGGGATCAGGAGGGAGAGACAGTCCAGGAGATAACAGGAGTGTACCTGTGGGTGGGTGGAGATGTGATCAAGGTACACTAAAATCTTGGGGTGACACCGAGTGTTCTGGGGTCACTGGGTGACACAGGGTGCTCTAGCGTGTACTAGGAGTCACAGGATTCACAAGGGTCACAGAGGTCACAGGAGGTACAGGTGTCAGCAAAGCCACTGGACACAAAGGAGTCACTGGGGTCTCAGCAGTCACAGAGGGCACAGGAGGTACAGGTGTCAGCAAAGCCACTGGACACAAAGGAGTCACTGGGGTCTCAGCAGTCACAGAGGACACAGGATTCACAAGGGCGCAGAAGTCACAGGAGACACAGGAGTCACCAAAGTCACTGGACACACAGGAGTCACAGGGGTCACAGTGGTCACAGGAGACAGGAGCCACAGAGATCACTGGAGACACATGAGTCACGGAAGTCACTGGGGACACAGAAGTCACAGGGGTCACTGGAGACAGAGGGGCCACAGGGGTCACAGAGGTCACTCACTGAAGACACAGGAGTCACAGAGGTCACTGGAGACAGAGGGGTCACAGGGGTCACAGGAGTCACAGAGGTCACTTGAGACACAAAAGTCACAGAATTCACTGAGGACACAGGAGTCACAGGGGTCACAGGGGTCACGGCAGTCACTGGAGACAGAAGTTCCAGAGGTCATTGAGGACACAGGAGTCACAGGGGTTAAGGGGTCACTGGAGACACAGAAGTCACAGGGGTCTTAAGCTGGCCATACACTGTTCAAAGTTTTGGCCTGTTCCAAAGGGATGGACTGAGTTTTTATCATCTTGTGGTCATTCCTGCTCTGCAGAAGTCTATCAAAAGATCAACTTCTAGGGAAGAGACATGCTGGAAAACATTTCTTGATCATCAGTTGCAGCCTCTGATCATTGTATTCTGACAACAGTGGGTCTCGTCAAAATACTCTGTTCAAGCGGGGAGGGGGATGGGGATGCCTCCATCCACCATGTTTTAGCCCACTGGATTTCAGGGCTAGCAATAGGATAAGTAGTAAAGAGATCCTTAAAGTTCTCCTTCCCAACCCCAGTGACCTCCAGTCCCAGAATGAATGGACCAATAGTCACCTGTTATTGATAATCTGACACACCCATCAGCCTTCATTCACTGCATGATATTAAACTGTATCTGTAGTTAAAACTTTTTTCAGCTTTGGATGGAATGGTGGAGGATTGAACCCCTGTCAGATCTTTACTGGAATCCAGGGCTCTGTACTTCCCTCACATTCTCTCAGGTGACACCATTGTCACTGGAATGGTAATTGGGGGACTTTTCTGTACATTATTCTATACAACCTTTGATATTTTCTAATTATGTAATATATTTGTTTCCACTGCCTCTTTAGCTGCTTGGCTGGAGGTCTTTAGGCCTACTGCAGTATAGAGGAACACAAGTAATAACAGAGAGATAAGATGCATCTAGGAACAGGGGCAGACTGACCATTTGAAAACTCGGGCAGTGACCTCGAGAGTGATGACAGGATTAGACAGGACACAGGGTGGTCACTGGTGCCTGTAGAAAGTCCTGAACGGGAGAAGAACTTGGTCTTTCAATGAGGCAGAAGCTGAAGAGCTGGAACTCCAGAATGGTAAGCAAGGTGCAGAGTTATGTAACAAGCCAGAGGTCAGGTACTGGAGGTGTTAGGATCAGGTAATGTAAGAAGCAGGGGTGGACTGACCAATTGGAAACTCGGGCACTGCCCGAGGGCCCAGGGTGAGTAGGGGGCCCCATGAGTTGCCCCTGGTACCTTTTTCATAGGCTTTTTGAGTTTGGGCAAGGACACAGGGACCCCATGATCTCCTATTGCCGGGGGCCCCACAAGTTGTCAGTCCGCCCCTGTCTAGGAACGGGCTATAGATAGATAGATATACTATGTGATGCGTGCGGCCGTATCACGAGTCGGGGATCTATTTCTTAACTTGGGGTTCCCCTGGATTGAGATGGCAGCTTGAACAGACGGGTAACTCAGAAAGATTGTATAAAACATGATTCTAACAATGATTCCTGTGTTGATGGAGGACATGAGATTGTAACAGACAGTCAGATACAGAGTCAAGCAAAGGCAAACCTGAAGGATCATGGTCCTGACTGCTTGGAGGTGACCTTCTAGTTGTGGAGATGAGCTGAACTGAGATGAGTTCTGACGGATCTGTTGGACGTGACTTAGAAGAGACCTCACACTGAGCCCAATGCAGATGAAGCTCAGAAGAAATGGGAGAAGAGAACCAAGCATCACATAGAGGGGAATGTAATGGACATCCATATGAATATACGGATATGTATAATTAACTCCAGATGGATCTATGATTATGTTTTCATAATGTAATTGTAAGGTCCAAGGAAGTGGAAGAGTTATGAAGAATAATCCCACCAAGGAGATGATGAGTATCTGTGTAATAGAAGAAGACAATCTTCTCTTAAACTGAAGGAAAACGTGGTGGGAACACTGGACCAGTTTCAGGCAGTAATAGATGGAAAGCCAAGCCGTGTTCCAGAGGTTCTCATTCATCAGAAAAAAATGAAAAATAAGGACATAAATATTAAGTCTTCTTTCATGTGACAAGTGGTACCCAAAATAGAAACTCAGACCTTCGGCAGTGCAAGAACATTGGTAGGTGATCCCAGTGAGAGCCAACAAGAGGACAATTTTGTCAGACACATTGAAACCTTTTTTCTTCCTCCATTCCCGGACATACACAATGATTATGTAGGAATTCAAAGTCAGTCCTGACACCAAGTTGTAGAAAATAGTGACGAGTCTAATGATATCTTCGACTGACCACATTCTTGCCGTGTTTGTTGTCAGAGAGGTGCGGCTGTCAGGCTGTGCAGATCAGAGTCAATGGATGAAATAAATGATTCCACTGATCTAGTACAGAGAGAGATGAAAAGGAGGAACATGCAAATGCCCATCAGATTTGATTTCATGGCTGTCTGTATCTGTATAGTGAGATGAATGGAATACGAGACCATGGAAACGTATAACTGGGACAGAGTGAAAAGCTGAGTATTATTGGCGGGGGGGTATTTTTATGTAGAGGTTTTCAGAATGTAGCACCAATGGTTTATTTTTTCACCTTGTTCTGTAATAAATTCTCTAGAGGTGGGTTCTCTATAACCTGCCTAATGTCCATTTGAATTTGCTGTTTTCTAGAAATATCGTTTGAGTTGTGAGTTTCCACATTGTATTATCTGCCAGATTCTGTAGAGTCCTCCAGAGTGTTGTGTTAGAGGTTCAGCAGAGGTTCATGTTTGTTAGTCAGCCATTTCCTAAAGAGCTGGCCATCAATAGGTTGACCAATCTTTGATAAACATGTTGGGCAAGATTCTGATAAATCTTTGGGCAAGATCCTGAAAGGGTAATATTGAAGTTTGGGGTTCTAATCCGCGCAGGGATCTTGTGGTGACTCCAAGCCCTCTGGGACTAAATGTCTTGGTCACTGTACCAGATTAAAGACTCAATTCAAGATTTTTTGGTTGCAGGACAATAGAGCCGGGGACAATGGAGATATACTAGACTAGAAGATACTTTAGTCTGCTGGGTCCATCCCAGGACAGTCAGCTAGAGAATTGTTGCTGCCTTCTTTTGGGTATTCCACCAACTCCCCAAGTCAAACTAATCCTTATCTGTAGAAAACCCTACAAGGCCTTATAGAGCTGATGTTTTTATTTCCCTATATATGGTGAGCAGTTTGTGAATATCAGCTTGGGGGACTTCCCATCACAGAACTATGATCATGTAGAGGTTACCCTTCCCCTCTTTTGTGGTTATTACAACCTTCACTCCTCCGGGAAGGTTTTTCAAGCCAGGTACTGATGTTGGAGTAGAACGACTGGCTCACAATTCTCTCACAACTGGTTCCGATTCTTTTCATTTAGAATCCAGTAGGTCTGAGGTCAGGTCTCTGTGTAGGTCACTTGAGTTCCTCCACACCAAACTGGTCAGAGAGCATCTTTATGGAGCTTTCCCTAATCTGTTACCACAAGCAGGGGCGAGCTTCTCATTCGTGTCAATGGGAGGTTCAACTTGAAGTCTAATTATTTGAGGTTCTCTGGACAAAATACTAAAATGGCAAGGTTTGGTCTATTTGCCCTGAACATCTGGCTACTGTAGCTTTAAAGAGGACGCCCAGGCTCCTCCCCAAAAAATGTAAAGTCATCAGTTACAAATACTGTAGCTGCTGACTTTTAATATAAGGATACTTACTTGTCCAGGAGTCCAGCGCTGTCCTCACCTGGGCTAGTTCTTCACTAGCCTCCAAGTTCCCGGAGCTGGCATAGCAAGTAAAAGAAACCAGAAGTGAAGCCTTGTGGTTCCTCAGCTGATTTCCTACTGCACATGTGCGAGTTGTGCTGCTGCTTGTGAATGGTTGTGAAGTGTCCTGGAGGAAGGAGGGGGCTGAAATTCTTGCTCAGTTCACCGTATCAAGACCAGGTATCCGCTTCCGCCCAAAAAGTGCCAAATGTGTCAGTGGATGGGTGGAGAGTGCAAACAAGAGGTGCTTCCCTTTTTTGGGAGGAGCTCTGCTTTAAGTCATTTATTTAGTGGTGATATCACTACAGCAAATAGAAGAGTAACTTCCCAGCCGGCACCCTTCATTTTTTCACATAGTACATAAGCCAACAGGTATCCCGAGTGACATCATTGTCCAAGTATGGTCATGACTGGGAGTTGTCAGTTACGAAGGGCAGGATCGGTCGCGGGATCATCACGCAGATCGTCTTGTTTTTGTTGGTGGGTTGTCAGGTCATCATTCATCCAGACCAACATTTCTCAACCTTTTTTTCACATCAGACTCCCCCTTCAAGAGAGAGGCCTCCTATCATAGTAGAGTCCCCCCATCACACCGGAGCCCCATATACATCAGATTGTAGCATTTCAAATATATTTTTCTTCCATATGGGATGGAGAGGAGCCTTCGTTTGTCTCACCATTGAGATCCATCCAGTTGGGGATCATCTACCTCCATTTATGCTTTGTGACTCCTTGCGGGTCGCAGTTTGAAGGTGAGTGCGCACGCTAGGCGGTGAAGGATCGTCCGTTTGTCTGTGGTCACTGATTTTTCATGGCTTTGTGCTGAAGATACACACACCGTTTGTGTTGTTTGGGACTGTTTTTGGGGGGATTATTTGTCTTTTTTTCCACCTATTTATCGTCATTGATCGTATTTTGTTTTTTCATATATTCTTATGTATTTCATTCACTGAACACTTGATGTTTTCTGCATTCACCATTTGGCCACGTTTGTTTCCATTTTCTTATGCCACTTTTTTTATCGCCATTGACAGCATTTTGTTTTTCCTATATATTATATTTATGCTATTTATCCACTGAACACTCCATGTTTTCTGCATTCACTATATGGCCACGTTTCATCCATACTGCCACTTGGTACACATATTGTGGATTCACTCCTGTGGATATTACTTTGCTCATTAGTTACATGGTTCTATGTGGGTTGTTCCCTCATGTTTGGCTTCATGTGATTGTTCACTCATTTATGTATTAGTAGTGCAGATTTTTAGACACAAAGGGGTTTATTTACTAAAGCTGGAGAGTGCAAAATCAGACTCCCTTCTGCATAGAAACCAATCAGCTTCTAACCTCAGCTTGTTCAATGAAGCTTTGGGAATGAAACCTGGAAGCTGATTGGTTTCTATGCAGAAGGGAGTCTGATTTTGCACTCTCCAGCTTTAGTAAATAAACCCCAAATTGTTTTTATTTATGTGTATTGTTTATTCACTTTTAGGATAAGTAGCGCAGCACCATTTTTCTTCACACATTTAAAAATTTCCATAGGCAATGGTTTAAAAGCCTTTACGGGTTACTAGTGGAGAGTTACAGAGGAGTTCTGGTGCTAGAATTATTGCTCTCACTCTGAAGTTCGCGGCAATACCTCATGTGTGGTGAGATCGCCGTTTACGCACGGGTGCGGGACCGACTCGTGCATTCGTCTTTGCGACGGCCGATTTCAACATTTTTGTATTAATTTTTTTTTTCATTATTTTTACAAATTTTTTAACTTAGTTGTATTGCTGTTGCAAGAAATAAAAATCATTGTGACAGCAATAGGCAGTGACAGGTACTCTTTATGGATCTATTAGACCCCAGATCTCTCCTCTGCCCTAAATGCATCTGATCACGCCATGATCGGTGTGATCAGATGCTTTCCTATTTTAAAAATGGCGCTGTTTACATCCCGGGAAACTGGAAGTGACGAAAATGCTCTTCTCTTTTCCTATACCACTGAGCTTATTGGGGATCTTCCGATCCTTCAAAAGCTCTACGGAAAGACGACGGTAGCACCGGCTTCAGTTCCAGGTTCTCCAGGGGAATGGCCCACATGGAAGAAAAATATATTTTAAAAATGTATTCTTCCCAAATATCTTGACGTATATTTGAAATCAGGGGTGGACTGACCATTTGGAAACTCGGGCACTGCCGAGGGCCCGGGGTCAGTAGGGGGCCCCATGAGATGCCCCTGATACCTTTTTCATAGGCTTTTATGAGTTTGGGCAAGGACCCAGGGGCCCCATGATCCCCTATTGCCCGGGGGCCCCATGAGTTGTCAGTCCGCCCCTGTTTGAAATACTACAATTTTGGCCATATTCAACATGTTTCCAAATATATATATATATATATATATATATATATATATATATATGTGTGTATGTATATATATATATACTGTATGTTGAAATGCATTTGCATTACAAAATATATGAAAAATATTTGTAAAAATACATTTTCAAATATACTGTATGTCTTTAAAACATTTACATACAATACATTTAAAATACATTTAATCTACATTTTTGGAATACATTTACAATTATATGTACATATATATGTTAAAATGACTTTTTTTATATGTTAAAAAAATCTGAAGAATATATTTACACAATATATATTTAAAAAATATTTTTCATATATTTTGTAATATATAAAAAACGCATTTCAACATGCAGTATATATATAAATATATATATTGAATTATATTTTGAAATGTATTGAATACGGCCAAAATTGTAGTATTTAATGTCAATATATTTGGGAAGAATATTTTTAAAATATATTTGAAATATATTTTTTTCCATGTGGGTGAGAACTTGGAGAGGCACCGGCAGGCAGCGGGAGGGGAGGGGTTGAGCACTCCTGTGGCCTGTAAAAGCAATCCAGTGGTTACTTAGCTGCTCGGAAGGCATTTAAAAAAAAGCTGGCTGCCGGAAAAAAAAACAATACCGGGATGATGATGCAGCTGCAGGCATCATCCTGGTGCACCACTTGAAAGCCGCAACGTATATGTATGTTAGGAGGTCTTCAAGTGGATATAGACACCTAATATTATCATTTAATAATTGGCACAGCATATAATATTTAAACATTTATTTATCACTTCCATGTATTTGGTATTGTCCGTCACTCAGTCCATTGTCAGTTTTTATGGCTTCCAGTGGGTTAACATTTTTCGAAGGTGACCACACAAGAAAATTCCTTTCCAAGTGGCCCTCAGTCTGGGGTTAGCGAGAACAAGGAGGATGGACTGCACTGGAGTGAAGGCGTTTATAACAGGAAGCAATAACCAAAATCCGGACTCCATCTGTTTGATGACCGTAAAATAGAAAATGATCATGGAAGCATACAATATCCCGTAGATAAACAAGGACTCCGTCATCCGGCAAACAACTTTCTCGTAGGACCTCTGACCCTCGCGGTTAGATGTTTGAACGTTCTTCATTCTCTTTCTGTGCTTCCTTAGGGTCAGAACAGTGAAAAACGTTGTGGTGATCAGCAGCAAGAAAGGGAGGATAGAATCAATGATTGCGGCTTTAACAAACGTTGTCCCTGACTCAGAAAGTATAGAGACTATAGATGGAAAATCGTCGGTGGTATTGTAAGAAAGTGTCTTGGAGAAAATGATGAACAAGCTGCTTAGTAGACTGTTGACCAGAGACACCAATAAATCCCCCAATAACATCCATGGGACAATAGAGGCAATACGCTTTTTCACCCAGGAAAGAAAACCTGACTCAAATTCGGAAATTTTAATGAAATAGAAGAAGGCCAGATTGGCGGTAAGCCACGCACATGAACTAACAATAAAAAGCAGCAGATAGAGGTAAATATAAGCGATTTTATCCATGGAGAAGATCCCAAAGCTGCAGGAATAATCCAGCAAACCAACAGACATCACGACACCAGAGCACACATTGGAGATGGCCAAACAAACCACAATTTTGTAGCTGCTGCTCAATTTTTTCATTTTGGTAAAATCGTGATACACTGCGAGGACAATAAAAACGTTCATCAACATGCTGGTGCTCATCTCCAGGACTAAAATGATCAAAAAAGGCAAATGGCTTTGTGTGGGATCTCCGGGATTCATCATGGCACACTTACTGTACAAAACACCCTTCTTTGCGTTTTAAAATTTAGAGCCCAGATTGAATTTGTAACAATTTCCTTAAATGTTGGAACCCTGTGGCCGTTCTGTGCCAGAACTTTGTCTGGCCGAGTCACCGAGGAATTGTGAGCCTGGATGTTGTCAGTCCAGCAGCCAAATATCTGTAAAACAGCTTTGTAGTTGTAGCTGGAGAACAGATGGTAGATGTGCTTGAGAAGCTTCACTTCCCCATCCAACAGGTGAAAAACAAATGCTCCCGTGTGATGGCCAATGATTTGAATTCATGCAAAGCCCCCAAGCTCTAAAGTTACTTCTTCTACAGCATGCAAAATGAAAAGCATACATTGTGCAAAAAATGATTTAACCACTTAAGATCTAGGACCTCCCGATCTCAGGACACCTCCCCATCCAACAACTCCCGTGTGATGGTCAATGATTGGAATTCATGCAAAACCGTAAAGCTCTAGTTACCTCCTCTAGAACATGCAAAACTAAAAAAATACACTGTGCAAAAAATAATTTAACCATTTCAAAGCTCGTACCTGAATACCTCTTATGGGCCTGAACAATGATTTCATGTCCACTATAGGCTTGTTTATTAATAATTTCCTCATTATTACCATAGAGAACAAAGTAATGCATGCATTGTTTTAGGGGGAAAAAAACCAAAATGCTCCTCTGTGATGGTCAATTATTGGAATTCATGCAAAGTGTTAAAGCTCTAATGCTACTTCTTCTGGAAAAAACATTGTGCAAAAATGATTTATCACTTAAAATCTTGTACCTCCCAATATCGGGACACCTCTTGACTCAACAGGTGAAAACAAATGCTCCCGTGTCACGGCTGACCATCTGAATTCATGCAAAGCCTTAAAGCTCTAAAGTTATTCTTTCTAGAACATGCAAAACTGAAAACTAACATTGCGCAACATTGATTTAACCACATAAAAATCTCGTACCTCCAAATTTCGGGACACCTCCCCACCCACCGGGTGAAAATAAATGCTTCCGTGTGATGGTCAAATATTTGAATTCATGCAAAGCCCTAAAGCTCTAAAGTTACCTCTTCTAGAAGATGCAAAATTAAAAACATACATTGTGCAAAAAACGATTTAACCACTTAAGATCTAGGACCTACCGATCTCAGGACTCCTCCCCATCCAACAGCTCCCGTGTGATGGTCAATGATTGGAATTCATTCAAAGTATTAAATCTTTAGTTACCTCTTCCAGAACTTGCTAAACTAAAAAAATACATTGTGCAAAAAATGATTTAACCATTTCAAAGCTTGTACTTGAATACCTCTTATGGACCAGAACAATGATCACATGTCCACTATAGGCTTGTTTATTAATAATTTCCTCATTATTACCATAGAGAACAAAGAAATGCATGCATTGTTTTAGGGGGAAAAAACCCGAAATGCTCCTCTGTGATGATCAATTATTGGAATTCATGCAAAGTGTTAAAGCTCTAAAGTTACTTCTTCTGGAACAAAGATTGTGCAAAAATGATTTATCACTTAAAATCTCGTATCTCCCGATATCGGGACACCTCTTGACTCAACAGGTGAAAACAAATGCTCCCGTGTCACGGTTGAACATCTGAATTCATGCAAAGCCTTAAAGCTCTAAAGTTATTTCTTCTAGAACATGCAAAACTGATTTAACCACTTACAATCTTGTACCTCCAGATTTCGGGACACCTCCCCACCCAACGGGTGAAAATAAATGTCCCTTGTGATGGTCAAATATTTGAATGCATGCAAAATGTTAAAGCTCTGAGGCTACTTCTTGTAGAACTTGCAACATTGAAAACAAACATTGTGTAAAACACGATTTAACCACTTAAAATCTTGTACCTCCAAATTTCAGGACACCTCCCCACCAAACGGGTGAAAATAAATGCTCCCTTGTGATGATCAAATTTATGAATTGATGCAAAGCCCTGAAGTTCGAAAGTTACCTCTTCTAGAACTTGCAAAATGAAAACATACATTGTGCAAAAAACAATTTAACCACTTAAGATCTAGGACCTCCTGATCTCAGGACTCCTCCACATCCAACAGCTCCCGTGTGATGGTCAATGATTGGAATTCATGCAAAGCCTTAAAGCTCTAGTTACTTCTTCTAGAACATGCAAAATTAAAAACATACATTGTGCAAAAAACGATTTAACCGTTTCAAATCTCGTACTTGAATACCTCTTATGGACCTGAACAATTATAAACCCGAAATGCTCCTCTGCGATGATCAATGATTGGAATTCATGCAAAGTGTTAAAGCTCTAAAGTTACTTCTTCTGGAACAAAGATTGTGCAAAAATGATTTATCACTTAAAATCTCGTATCTCCTGATATCGGGACACCTCCTGACTCTACAGGTGAAAATAAATGCTCTCTTGTCACGGATGACCATCTGAATTCATGCAAAGCCTTAAAGCTCTAAAGTTATTTCTTCTAGAACATGCAAAACTAATTTAACCACTTACAATCTTGTACCTCCCAATTTCGGGACACCTCCCCACCCAACGGGTGAAAATAAATGCTCCCTTGTGATGGTCAAATATTTGAATGCATGCAAAACGTTAAAGCTCTGAGGCTACTTCTTCTAGAACTGGCAACATTGAAAACAAACATTGTGTAAAACACGATTTAACCACTTAAAATCTTGTACCTCCAAATTTCAGGACACCTCCCCACCAAACGGGTGAAAATAAATGCTCCCATGTGATGATCAAATTCATGAATTGATAAAAAGCCCTAAAGTTACTTCTTCTATAACTGGCAACATTGAAAACAAACATTGTGCAAAAATGGTCTAAACACTTAATATCTTATACGTCCCAATCTCAGGACCATGTAATGGTCAATTATTGGAATTCATGCAAACTGTTAAAACCCTAAAGTCACTTTTTCTGGAACATGCAGAATTAGTAACTAACATTTAAAGTCTTGTACCTTATAGATCTGAACCATTGTTACATTTTCACTATGGGCCTGGTTATTTGGCAATAATAATAATCATCATCATTACTTTACAGCACAAAGTTATGCATGCATTGTTTTTGGGTACAAAAAAAATAAAATAAAAACATTTTTTAGTCCAGTTTTTATTTTCTATGGAATTTATAGATTAAAGTGTTTTTTTCCAGTTTTTATCAATTTGTTTAAAAAAAAAAAAAAAAAAAAAGTAGCTGTAAGTAACTTTTTTACTCTTTAAAATGACACTAACAAATTTATTTCTGGTACAATGCATGACAAAATTTGCAAATTAAAAAGGCATTTTTATTCTTTTAATTTTGTATATTTTATTTTGTTATGCAAAACTGTAAAAAGTAAAAAAAAAAGAATGAAAAAAATATATTATTAGTAAACATAAATAAAAACAAGCTTAAACCTGAAAACTCTGTTGAAGTTATTTAGAATGTATCTCATTTGTTCAAAATCCTTCCCACTTCTTTTAGGAACTAGAAGCCAAGTTTATTTTGGATGGACATCAGTTTCACCTTAACTCTTTGTGGGACGCATTTCGATCATACCCAAGTCATCATCCTAGTTTAAACTGAATTGTGTTCTTATATACAGTAATCCTTTGATACCTCTTGTTATATTTTCATAGTCAATGCATGTATCTTAGAAGGTCCATGTTCAATCTGTGGATGTGACTTAGAAGGTCCATGTAGTCACAAGTCATGGTCAATCTGTGGATGTGACTTAGAAGGTCCATGTACTCACAAGTCATGGTCAATTCTGTGCATGTGCCTTAGAAGGTCCATGTAGTCACAAGTCATGGTCAATCTGTGGATGTGTCTTAGAAGGTCCATGTAGTCACAAGTCATGGTCAATCTGTGGATGTGTCTTAGAAGGTCCATGTAGTCACAAGTCATGGTCAATCTGTGGATGTGTCTTAGAAGGTCCATATAGTCACAATTCATGGTCAAGTCTGTGGATGTGACTTAGAAGGTCTGTGTAGTCACAAGTCATGGCCAATCTGTGTATGTGACTTAGAAGGTCTGTGTAGTCACAAGTCATGGAAAACCTGTGGATGTGACTTAGAAGGTCCATGTAGTCACAAGTCATGGTCAATTCTGTGCATGTGACTTAGAAGGTCTGTGTAGTCACAAGTCATGGTCAATCTGTGCATGTGCCTTAGAAGGTCCATGTAGTCACAAGTCATGGTCAATCTGTGGATGTGTCTTAGAAGGTCCATGTAGTCACAAGTCATGGTCAATCTGTGGATGTGTCTTAGAAGGTCCATGTAGTCACAATTCATGGTCAAGTCTGTGCATGTGACTTAGAAGGTCCATGTACTCACAAGTCATGGCAAACCTATGGATGTGACTTAGAAGGTCATTTTCTCAGCATGTAGTCAGTTCATGTTGCTTTGAGATGTCTAAACCCTACAAGATATAATTCAGATTCAGAAAGCGTTATCATTGCCTAGGGAAGGTTGCTAACCCTAATACAGTATATAATATAATTCAGCTTACGTTAGATGTGGTGGCTGCATTCATTTTTCATTTATTTTCACCTGGTGATCCTGCCAGTAAAGAGCACCCTGTTCTAGGGTGAAAACATTCATGTCCTATTCTGTATCCATGGGGGAGCACTGTTGTCACCTCAGGACAGGTAGTGTGCTAGGACCATAGAACATCTCACTGCTCCCTATCTGAAAAACATAGGGAAGATGTGTTCTGTGATCCTCAGAGATAGTTAGGAACGATGTTTACCAGGAGTGTAGAACATGCTGAAAGAATAGATAATTATCAGTTTACACGATTACAGCAAGTTCCCCAGTCATTTTTTGTACTTATCAGAAGAATACATCTAAAAGGTCTCAATGATATATTTAAAAACCCAACATGGAGCAAATAAGAGAAGCTCATTGTATTGGGTTACATACACTTTGACATTTATCGAAGGTGAAGACACAAGAACATGTCCTTCCAGGCCACCTTCAGTCTGGGATTAGCAAGAACAAGGAGGACAGACTGCAAGGTGGGGAATAATGACAAAATAAGGTATGACAACCAGAATCCAGACTCCTTCTGTATGATGTCGGCAAAGTAGAAAATGACCACCACAATGTAATATATTCCGTAGAAAAACAAGAAAAGCGTCATGCGGCACACAACTTTGTCAAAGGACCTCAGATGTTCGCTGTTGGACACTTGGATGCTCTTCTTCATCCTATAGCTGTGCTTCATCAAGGACACAACTGAGAATAGAGTAGTGATGAACATCACCATAAAAGGCCCAAAAGAATTAGCTATTGTACTGTAGATAAATGTTGTTCTTGATTGAGAAAAAGTAGAGACAATAGACACCAACCTATCTGTGTTATTATGAAAGAGTTCCGGAGAGAAAATGAAGAACAAGCTGCTCAGGATGCTGTTGAACAGAGACGCCAATAAATCGCCCAATAACAACCATGGAACAACGGAGGCAATGTTCTTCTTGATCCGGGAAAAAAATCCTGACTCAAAGTTGGAAATTTTTATGAAGTAGAAGAAACCCAGACTGGCTGAAAGCCACCCACATGAACTGATAGTGAAAAGCAACAAACAGAAATAAATATAAGCTGTAGGGATCATGGAGAAGATCCCAAGGCTGCAGATATAATCAAGTATACCGACCAACATCAAGAAACCAAAGCACATGTTGGAGAGGCTTAGACAAAGCAAGATTTTGTAGCTGCTAATCAGTGTTTTGGTTTTGATGAAATCCTGATACATCATATATATCACGGACAGATACATTAACATGCCAGCAATGATCACCAGAACTAAAGCAATAATATAAGGCGAGTGGTGTTGGGCGCAGACGTCAGGATTCATGATTGCAATGCAAATGATGGTTGAATCTCTTCTCTGGTATCTACTCCAGATTGGGTGTTTAAATATTTTCTTGCGTTGTCCTGAATTGCAATGGTGGGTAGGTTTCCTTTTGGCTTTTTATAGTTCAGATCTTGAATCTCTTCTCTGGTATCTACTCCAGATTGGGTGTTTAAATATTTTCTTACATAGTCCTGAATTGGAATGTTGGATAGGTTTCCTTTTGGCTTTTTATAGTTCAGATCTTGAATCTCATCTCTGGTATCTACTCCAGATTGGGTGTTTAAATATTTTCTTACATAGTCCTGAATTGGAATGTTGGATAGGTTTCCTTTTGGCTTTTTATAGTTCAGATCTTGAATATCTTCTCTGGTATCTACTCCAAATTGGGTGCTTAAATATTTTCCTGCGTTGTCCTGAATGGCAATGTTGGATAGGTTTCCTTTTGGCTTTTTATAGTTCAGATCTTGAATCTCTTCTCTGGTATCTACTCCAGATTGGGTGCTTAAATATTTTCTTGCGTTGTCCTGAATGGCAATGTTGGGTAGATTTCCTTTTGGCTTTTTATAGTTCAGATCTTGAATCTCTTCTCTGGTATCTGCTCCAGATTGGGTGTTTAAATATTTTCTTGCGTTGTCCTGAATTGCAATGTTGGGTAGGTTTCCTTTTGGCTTTTTATAGTTCAGATCTTGAATCTCTTCTCTGGTATCTGCTCCAGATTGGGTGTTTAAATATATTCTTGCGTTGTCCTGAATGGCAATGTTGGGTAGGTTTCCTTTTGGCTTTTTATAGTTCAGATCTTGAATCTCTTCTCTGGTATCTGCTCCAGATTGGGTGTTTAAATATTTTCTTGCGTTGTCCTGAATGGCAATGTTGGGTAGATTTCCTTTTGGCTTTTTATAGTTCAGATTGTTGAATCTCTTCTCTGGTATCTACTCCAGATTGGGTGCTTAAATATTTTCTTGCGTTGTCCTGAATTGCAATGTTGGGTAGGTTGCCTTTTGGCTTTTTATAGTTCAGATCTTGAATCTCTTCTCTGGTATCTGCTCCAGATTGGATGCTTGAATATTTTCCTGCATAGTCCGGAAGGCAAGTAGGGGTCCTTTGTCAGAGCTTTGTCTGGGTGAGCTGCAGAGAGTTGTGAACATGAATGTTGTTAGATAGGTGAGGAAGGTGTAACAGGAGAACAGATGATGGGAACACCTGAGAGACCCAACCCATCGGGTGGTGTGATGGTCCTTCATTTAAATACATGCAAAGTGCCAAGATCTAACATTACCTCAGCTGGAACTCTTCATTATATAAAACAAACATTATGGAAAAGAATGATTATATTTCCCTTAATGACCGGATGATTTCTTTCTGGGATATTGGCCTGTCAGATTTATGGAAAAGCTCTGTTTGGTAATTTCCTTTAAAAAAGGATTATTCAAAGTTTTCTATGTTTATTAGACTGATCAGACCTTTATAACTACACACTTTTTTTCCTGTAATGGTTGATTTTCAGCAAGCAACAAATAACAAGTGCTATCAAATGTTCCTTTTTTTAAAAATAAATAATGGGCAGCACAGCTGCTAAATGATTAGCACTTCCGCCTGGCAGTAATCGGGTCGTTGGTTCAAACCCCAACCACGGCACCTCCTGCCTGGAGTTTGCATGTTCTCCCGGTGCCTGCATGGGTTTCCTCCGGGTACTCAGATTTCCTCCCACAGTCCAAAGACATGCTGGGAGGTGAATTGGATCCTGTCTAAATTGGCCCCAGTATGTGTATGTATGAATGTGAGTTAGGGACCTTAGATTGTACGCCCCTTGAGGGTTAGGGACTGATGTGAATGTACAATATATATGTAAAGAGATGCGTAATTTGACAGCGCTATATAAGTATAATAAATAAATAACAAACATATCATACTTACCTGCACTGTAATGGTTTTGCACAGAGCAACCCCCATCCGCCTCTTCTCAGGTCCCCCGTCAGCACTTCAGGTTCCTCCCTCCTGCCTAGTGCCCCCATAGGAAGCAGCTTGCTATGGGGGCAATGGTGCTTGCTTGTTCCCAAACTGGCTCTGTGTGTCCATTGACACACAGAGTGCAGCTCGGCCCCGCCCCCAATCCCTCTTCACTGGCTGTGACTGACAGCAGCTGGATCAATGGCTGCCACTGCTGCCTGTCTGTCCAGTGAGTGGAGAAAGCTCAGAAGAGCCGCTGCTCTGTGTCCATTTACATATGGAGTGTGGCTCAGCTCTGCCCCAACCCACTTTTATCTCATTGGCTCTGTGTGTCCATTGACAAAGAGTACAGCTCAGCCCCGCCCCCAATCCCTCTTCACTGGCTGTGACTGACAGCAGCTGGAGCCAATGGCTCCCACTGCTGCCTGTCTCTCCAGTGAGTGGAAAAAGCTCAGAGGAGCCGCTGCTCTGTGTGTCTGTTCACATATGGAGCATGGCTCAGCTCCTCCCCGCTTTCTCTTCACTAGCTCACTGGCTATGATTGACAATATTGGGAGCCAATGGCTACCACTGCTGCCTCAGCCAATGAGAAGGGAAAGCCCCGGATCCCCTGCACATCCCTGGATCAAGAGGGCTTAGGTAAGTTTTAGGGGGCTGCTGCACACAGAAGGTTTTCTACTTTCATGCATAGAATTCACGAAGGTGAAAAAACCTTGAGCCTTTACAGCCACTTTGAACTTGTTGAAGAAGAAGTTAGGTACTGTAGATCCTTTCTGAGCAATGAAATGTAAAGCCCAACTCCAGGAATTAACATAAATGACTCTTTTAGTGGGCCTCCCGCGCTGCAAGGATGAAATGCTCAATATGTCTTGGGGTGCACAGTGCCGGCTCTATCACCTACCTTATACCTGCTCCCGCCAACTGGCTCCGTTGTTTTTCTCCTCTCCCCGAAGCTCCGGTTTGTGGGTGAAGTCTCTGAATCACCACGCACAATAAAAGGACACTTACCCTGTATTGTAAGTTGAGAAGGTTGGAGTGCCACCGGAGCTGGTTGCAGCTTACGGAGGAGGCTATGGAGGACCATTGGAGAAACCTTGCTGGATCCAGGAGTAAGTTATGTATTTACTCCTTTCTCTGCACCCCAAGACATAACCAGCATTTAACCCTTGCAGTAAAAGGGGTTGAAAGTATTCTTGGATTCTCCAAATGGGTTCAAAGCTTTATACAGCGGTCACAGCATATTGACAAAACCAACGTTTTGGAGCCACGCAAGGCCCTTCATCAGGCAAGTGTCACAATGTGGATTCCTAAGTTATAGTCAGTTCCTACAGTGCTGTGCACCATCAGAATGTTGGCTGCCAGTAAAACATGGACCCATTGTTGGAAGCTGGAAGCGTCATCCCACCCAATACTTTACAAAGCTTCCAGGCTCTAGAATCTGTACCAGGATTTACCAATCCTATGGAAAACATGAAGGCCATTTCTTGCCACACCCAATCCATCCCCTGTAAGAAAATGTCCAGCTATGGAAACTTTACATGCTTTCCCACCGCCCTATAGTGGAACTACTGCTACAGGATGGCAGGGCTGCTGTGTAAAATCACGTACGGTATATGTGATTTGGATTTCCAGGTAGGGGGTGCACGGGTGCGCCACTCTACCCGCGCCGCCATTGGGGGCTAGGGATGTCAATCATCAGGTCCTGGGCAAAGATTCCTGCCGTTACCCGACGATTGTCAGGGAAAGCTGACAGGGGAGAGGACTGTATGTACACAACACAGGTCTCTCTCCTGCCAGCAAGGACATGCTGCTTTGTATCTCTGTGCACAGCATGTCCTCCTAGTAACACAGAACACTGTTAACCCTTTGATCGTCCCAGATGTTAACCTCTTCTCAGGCTTACCATTTGGAAACTCGGGCACTGCCCGAGGGCTTGGGGTTAGTAGGGGGCCCCATGAGATGCCCCTGGTACATTTTTCATAGGCTTTTTTGAGCTTGGGCAAGGACACAGGGACCTCATGATCCCCTATTACCCGGGGGCCCCATGAGTTGTTTGTCCACCCCTGCCCCTTCCTGCCCAGTGTCATTAGTACAGTGTCAGTACTTTTTATTAGCACTGATCACTGTATTGGTGTCACTGGGTATGTCAGTGGCAGTTAGTCAGTCCCCCCCCCCCCAGTGTCAGGATGCCCGCCGCAGTCCTGCTATAAGTCACTGATCGCCGCCATTACTTGTATAAAAAAAATAAAAATCCCAGTATCTATCCCGCCATTTGTGGACGCTATAACTTTCACGTAAACAAATTAATTTACACGTATATGGATTTTTTTTTTAGCAAAGACACGAAGCAGAATACATTTTGGCCGAAATTTATGAAGAAATTAGATTTCTTTAACATTTTTTTATTGGACATGTTTTATAGCAAAAAGTAAAAATGTTTTTTTTTTCAAAATTGTCGGTCTGTTTTTGTTTATAGCGCAAAAAACGAAAAATGCACAGGCGATCAAATACCACCGAAAGAAAGCTCTATTGGTGGGATCAAGTGACATACATTTAATTTAGGTGCGGCATTGCATGACCACGCAAGTGTCAGTTAAAGTGACGCAGCACCGCATCACAAAAAATGGCCTGGTCAGGAAGGGGGTGGGGAATCCTCTGGAGGGGGAGGGGTTAATGTATAAAAATATTCAACGTCAGGTATTGTCTATGACAGGATCATTACATTGCACTGATGTTCATCTTTGTTGGGTGACCCCTGACCTCAGCTTTGGAGACGGCTTTGACCAAACCCTTTGTCACACCACCATCACAGCTCATCCAGGTGACCCTGTCCTTGTATTCTGGATATTTATTACCAGCTGTAGTTGCTAAGATTGTACCTCTTTCTTGAATTCTCATTTATAAAATGTACAGAAAACTTCCAGTTGTTTATTTTAGTTTTTCTAAGAGTTTGACAAAGATTTAAATCTGACTGTTGAATAACGATGGATAATGAAGCTCCTTGTATCTAATGCTGGCTGGTTTTGGTTGTTTATTTGTCATGCAACAGGATCCTTAGTGTGAATGTTTTATGTTTACGGACATTTAGTGGAAAGACCATAGAATGTGTCAGATTTGGTGCAGATACATGCTGGAGGTCTTCAGTTGCCAATGGTCCGCAATGTAGCTGGCAAAAGGCAGGCAAAGGGCCACATCCGGCCCCTGGGCCACAGTTTGTAGACCACTGATCTAGACAATTATCTTGAATGGATTGGCCAGCTATAATTGTAATTGTACAAGGTGGATGTTGTATTTTATTGTCAGCTTTCACGGAAATGATCTACAAGTTTCATCGATTAGGTACACGCGTCTTGGAAATCACCGAAAATAAAGAAGTCATCCATGGATTAGAATGTAATGAGTGATACTCCTGAGATGCCGATACGTTGTATCATGGAATATGGAAGAAGAAGCTTTTATTTCATTGTTGAAGTCCTGCGTTGTCAGCTGAAGGTATAGTCCAGGGTTTCTCAACCAGGGTTCCATGGAACCCCAAGGTTCCTCCAGAGGTTGCTAGAGGTTCCTTGGGCAATGAACAATTTCTGCCTTGCAAATAAGTTCCACTGACACCATTCATCTTTTTAGTTATCTGTAAGGGAGTAATTCTTCCCAATGTTCACAAGTTTAAGGAGCATTCTTCTCACTGACCATCACTGTGTGGAGGTAGAAGTATCATGGTCATGTGTGTCTGATCTATGAGAGAGGATGAATGGATTTTGTGGGGGATGACCTTTTGTGTGGATATCTGAGATAGGAGGGGAGTTGGTGCAATCATTATTGGGAGTTGGATAGAGATCGGCTATAGGGTGGTGAACTGAATTGAGCATGGGCATAGTAGCGGGTATAGGGGAAGAATGGGCTAGATTAGGCATGGGCGCAGTGGTGGCTATGGTGGGAGGTTGAGTTTTGGGGTTGGGTTCCCCATCTGAAGTGCCATGTGGGAAAAGCGGCAGTTCAGTAATTGTGGCTTTGTGAGCAGGGGCAGAAAGTGATAGAGTATTGGCAGGAGTGTCCTGGGACTGACATAAAGGGTAAATGGGATGTACAATAGATGGATCTATGGTGAGGAGGGAAGGGATGTTATGATAGCGCTTGTTCCAGGTGAAAACTATATTGGAGTTGTAGTCATCCAAGTCTCTACGGAATATTTGGAGTTTGGTTTTAATGAGGAAATCTTCCTTTCTCTTAGTATTCTTTTTAAGAGTGTTTAGCCATGATGTAGGGATAGAGATGTGGAAGTCTATAATATCAGTGGCCAACATTTGTACATGGTGGGTCAGTTGTTCAAATCTGGAGTGTCTATGGGTGATGAGGATATCTATCCATTTGGATGTACAGAACTCGGAAACGGCAATCCATTCTTTGTGGGTATTGGGGGTCAAGAAAGGACATACAGTTGTGTTCAAAATAATAGCAGTGTGTTGAAAAAAGTGAATAAAGCTGCAAATCCTTCTAATAGCTTTTATTTCCATCCACACAAATGCATTGGGAACAGGACACATTCTATTCCAAATCACAACAGGAAGAAAAATACATCAAATTTGTGTTGTTCCTCTAAAAAGATGGAAGAAAAGTGAATATTAGACGGTTCAAAAAAATGGCCGTGTTTGTATTCTTCTTTCCAAACTCCAACATTCACTATATAAACTGAGAAATGTTTGAAGATTTTGCTTTCCTTTGAATGACTTCATGAATATTTGGTTGTAGTCGCACTGTTTCTGAGAACTGCTGTACATCTGTGTTGCATGGAGTCCCCCAACTTCTGGCCCCTGTGATCAGGTATTCCAGCCCAGGATGATTGGACCACATTCCACAGTTCTTCTCGATTTCTTGGTTTGGCCTCAGAAACGGCATTTTTGATGTCACCCCACAAGTTTTCTATTGGATGAAGATCCGGGGATTGGGCTGGCCACTCCATAACGTCCATCTTGTTGGTCTGGAACCAAGATGTTGCACGTTTACTGGTGTGTTTGGGGTCGTTGTCTTGTTGGAACCCCCATTTCAAGGGCATTTCCTCTTCAGCATAAGGCAGCATGACCTCTTCAAGTATTCTGATGGATTCAAACTGATCCATGATCCCTGGTATGCGATAAATAGGCCCAACACCGTAGTATGAGAAACATCCCCATATCATGATGCTTGCACCACCATGCTTCACGGTCTTCACAGTGTACTGTGGCTTGAATTCAGTGTTTGGGGGTCGTCTGACAAACTGTCTCCGCCCACTAGACTCAAAAAGAACAATCTTACTTTCATCAGTCCACAAAATGTTGCGCCATTTCTCTTTAGGCCAGTCAATGTGCTCTTTGGCAGATTGTAACCTCTTCAGCACGTCTTTTTCCCAACAGTGGGACTTTGCGGGGACTTCTTGCAGATAGCTTGGCTTCACATCGGCGTCTTCTACTTGTAACAGTCCTCACAGGGAACGTCACACCTTCTTTCATCTTCCTGGAGCTGATTGTTGGCTGAGTCCGCCCCATTTTGGCTATTCTTCTATCCATTCCAATGGTAGTTTTTCGCTTTCTTCCGCGTCTTTCAGGTTTTGGTTGCCATTTTAAAGCATTTGCCATCATTTTAGCTGAGCAGCCGATCATTTTCTGCACTTCTTTATATGTTTTCCCCTCCAATCAACGTTTTAATCAAGGTACGCTGTTCTTCTGAACAATGTCTGGAACCACCCATTTTCCTCAGAATTTCAGAGAGAAATGCACTGTAACCAGCATGTCCAACATTTGCTGCCTTCCTTCCTTAAATAAGGGCAATCATTGCCACCTGTTTATCAAAGAATGAATGACCTCACTAATAGAACTCCTCCCTGCTATTATTGTGAACACGCCCCTTTCAATGAGGGATTCAATGACACAGAATCAGCAGCATGCATGTCATGTCTGTTGGATTTCTATGACTCTACTACACCTGCTAGGAAATTATTTGCCATGTAGAAATATCATTTCCACCAAAAACAGTGATTGATCCGGTTAGTGATGTCTGACTGCTATTATTTTGCACACAACTGCATTTTGAGGATTCTGAGACATCTGGGAGTTATTTTGGACAATCTGTATTGTAGTAGTAAAAATTCATCCCACCATTGGATATTGGCGGAGTGGATAATTCTCGCTGAATGTGACCGACCTCGGACATCTTGGAGACTCTGCCAGGCTTCACCACCTATGCTACACATACACAGAACCATCTGCTGGTGGACCTAGGCTATCTCCTTCTGCTACAGTCACCCAACATCTGGCTATAAGACATTTTGCCTCTCCACTACATGAGCCTGTTTTTAATTTTTAAGATGTGAGTTACTATTTATCTTCTTATTAAATACTATTACAGTACACACTTAGAGGTGCTGTGGTCCTTTGTTCCAGTTGTGTCCCATTTGGAAGGTTTCCCCTCTATTCCTGCTCTGCCGACAACTGCAAATTTAGGATTTCCTCATCACTTTCAGCCCTGGTGACAATGATCACCAGAAGAAAAAAAAGAGGGGGAATGCCCCAAGTGGGGACAGAAAAAAAAAACACAACAGGGAGTATAATCCTTCCACAGGTCAAAGAAGATTGAAAGCGTTGCCTTTGGAAAAACTTTAATTTTCACTATCACACTTATTTCTAGAAATAAAAATGTTTTTAGATGTTCTAGCTAAGGATTCTCTACACTTTAAGTTTCTGTGTTCCTCCAGCTTCTGGTCCAGAAACATCTCAGAACCATCCTTCTCAGCTTGTTGCTGGCCTGGAAGATGATGGCCGCCTCAAGTGAAGGGGAGAATAATCGTAAACTCCAACTGACTATAGGTATTAACAGGGAGGAAATGTGAAGAAACACAATCACTTGAGACATGCAGAAAAATGTGAAGATGAAAAGTAAGAAGAAGATTGTCCTCAGTGCCGTCACATGAGCCTGAAGATTTGGACGTGTTGATTCAGAGTCGCTATTCTTCACCCTCCAGACGTGTCTGAGCAGAAAGGAGGAAGTGAGGACCAGGCACAGGAGACTGAGGGAGAATGGCAGAATGATGCCTAGGAAGGTCACTGGCAGGAAAAGGGAAAGACTGACACGGAACCTGAAAACAGAGGATCCTGTACTGTTCTCAGAAGACGGGATACTTTCTATATACACAGCCCAGATGGTGGGAACACTCACAGTGAATATACCAAGTCCTGTCAGGATTAGAAGTTGGCTCAGGAAATTGGACACAATTCTCTTTAACCAGATGAAGAACCCATAGCTGAGATTGGTGATGCTGGTACAGTAATGAGCTGAGAGCCAGAAGGTCAACCAGAAGCTGTAATATGTCAGGAAGTAAACTGAAATGTTCACAAATGCAAACACTTGTCTACATATGAAGATTTCCAGAGAAAAGACGAAGAGCATTCCCTGCAGACTCAACAAACACTGGAGGAGAATATTCACCATCCCCTTAGCCAGGAAGATCACATCGGTGGGACTCAACTTCCCTTTCTTCCTGATGCTGTCCAGGTTACCCATCACAATACAAGTGTTGGAAGGTATTGCCAAGATGAGCCCCAAGACTGAAGAAAATAAAATAGAGAAGGAGTACCGAGTCCACATGTTCAGGTTTGGTGTGAGCTCCGGACAGAGATGACGGGACACGTCCAGTGATAGCAGACAGTGTGATGGATTGGAGGTTGGAATTATGGAAATAGTCTTCAGAGATCCGTCTCATGATTGACTTTACATAAATGTGGTGAATGTTATTTTAATACCGGCATCTAAAGTACGGAACCAACTGTGTAAACAACCTTTGAAAATTTTCCAGGTTACCATCATGCTCAACCACTTCAGGACCGGCGGCTGTTTGTCTCCTGTTGACACTTATGCTCACTCAGCCTATTCATTCTGCCAAACAAAATACATTTCAGCTTTAGAGTGATCATAGTCCCATTTATTCTCCACGCTGAGGCTATGTTTCTGCCATAAAGTACAGTGACATTATAAATATTTCTTGTAGTTTGATGTTTTTTCACCACCTCAGTACTGGACACCTAATCGTGGAGATAGGGGTGGGCAGAGGGCAGCCTAACCCTAACTTTAAAAAAGGATACACTCATGGGCAACTTTATTAGGTCCACCTGTTCAGTTGCCTTGCAATACAAATTGCTAATCAACCAATCACATGGCAGCAACACAATGTATTTAGGCATCTCGACGTGGTGAAGACGACTTGCTGAAGTTCAATCCGAACATCAGAACGGGGAGGAAAGGGGATTGAAGTGATGGTGTATTGGAGGGTTGGGTGGTAGAGATGGTGTATTGGAGGGTTGGGAGTAGAGATGGTGAATAGAGGGTTGGGAGTAGAGATGGTGTATTGGAGGGTTGGGAGTAGAGATGGTGTATTGGAGGGTTGGGTGGTAGAGATGGTGTATTGGAGGGTTGGGAGTAGAGATGGTGTATTGGAGGGTTGGGAGTAGAGATGGTGTATTGCAGGGTTGGGAGTAGAGATGGTGTATTGGAGGGTTGGGAGTAGAGATGGTGTATTGCAGGGTTGGGAGTAGAGATGGTGTATTGGAGGGTTGGGTGGTAGAGATGGTGTATTGCAGGGTTGGGAGTAGAGATGGTGTATTGCAGGGTTGGGAGTAGAGATGGTGTATTGGAGGGTTGGGTGGTAGAGATGGTGTATTGGAGGGTTGGGAGTAGAGATGGTGTATTGGAGGGTTGGGTGGTAGAGATGGTGTATTGGAGGGTTGGGAGTAGGGATGGTGTATTGGAGGGTTGGGAGTAGAGATGGTGTATTGGAGGGTTGGGTGGTAGAGATGGTGTATTGGAGGGTTGGGAGTAGAGATGGTGTATTGGAGGGTTGGGTGGTAGAGATGGTGTATTGGAGGGTTGGGAGTAGAGATGGTGTATTGGAGGGTTGGGAGTAGAGATGGTGTATTGGAGGGTTGGGAGTAGAGATGGTGTATTGGAGGGTTGGGAGTAGAGATGATGTATTGGAGGGTTGGGTGGTAGAGATGGTGTATTGAAGGGCTGGAAGTAGGGATGGTGTATTGGAGGGTTGGGAGTAGAGATGGTGTTTTGGAGGGTTGGGAGTAGAGATGGTGTATTGGAGGGTTGGGAGTAGAGATGGTGTATTGGAGGGTTGGGAGTAGAAATGGTGTATTGAAGGGCTGGAAGTAGGGATGGTGTATTGCAGGGTTGGGAGTAGAGATGGTGTATTGGAGGGTTGGGTGGTAGAGATGATGTATTGGAGGGTTGGGAGTAGAGATGGTGAATAGAGGGTTGGGAGTAGAGATAGTGTATTGCAGGGTTGGGAGTAGAGATGGTGTATTGCAGGGTTGGGAGTAGAGATGGTGTATTGGAGGGTTGGGTGGTAGAGATGGTGTATTGGAGGGTTGGGAGTAGAGATGGTGAATAGAGGGTTGGGAGTAGAGATGGTGTATTGGAGGGTTGGGAGTAGAGATGGTGTATTGCAGGGTTGGGAGTAGAGATGGTGTATTGAAGGGTTGTGTGGTAGAGATGGTGTATTGGAGGGTTGGGAGTAGAGATGGTGAATAGAGGGTTGGGAGTAGAGATGGTGTATTGGAGGGTTGGGAGTAGAGATGGTGTATTGCAGGGTTGGGAGTAGAGATGGTGTATTGGAGGGTTGGGAGTAGAGATGGTGTATTGGAGGGTTGGGAGTAGAGATGGTGTATTGCAGGGTTGGGAGTAGAGATGGTGTATTGGAGGGTTGGGTGGTAGAGATGGTGTATTGGAGGGTTGGGAGTAGAGATGGTGTATTGGAGGGTTGGGAGGTAGAGATGGTGTATTGGAGGGTTGGGAGTAGAGATGGTGTATTGGAGGGCTGGGAGTAGAGATGGTGTATTGCAGGGTTGGGAGTAGAGATGGTGAATAGAGGGTTGGGAGTAGAGATGGTGTATTGGAGGGTTGGGAGTAGAGATGGTGAATAGAGGGTTGGGAGTAGAGATGGTGTATTGGAGGGTTGGGAGTAGAGATGGTGTATTGCAGGGTTGGGAGTAGAGATGGTGTATTGGAGGGTTGGGTGGTAGAGATGATGTATTGGAGGGTTGGGAGTAGAGATGGTGAATAGAGGGTTGGGAGTAGAGATGGTGTATTGGAGGGTTGGGAGTAGAGATGGTGTATTGCAGGGTTGGGAGTAGAGATGGTATATTGGAGGGTTGGGTGCTAGAGATGGTGTATTGGAGGGTTGGGAGTAGAGATGGTGTATTGGAGGGCTGGGTGGTAGAGATGGTGTATTGGAGGGTTGGGAGTAGAGATGGTGTATTGCAGGGTTGGGAGTAGAGATGGTGTATTGCAGGGTTGGGAGTAGAGATGGTGTATTGGAGGGTTGGGAGTAGAGATGGTGTATTGCAGGGTTGGGAGTAGAGATGGTGTATTGGAGGGTTGGGAGTAGAGATGGTGTATTGGAGGGTTGGGAGTAGAGATGGTGTATTGGAGGGTTGGGAGTAGAGATGGT
This sequence comes from Staurois parvus, assembly GCF_062004578.1. Classification (NCBI taxonomy): domain Eukaryota; kingdom Metazoa; phylum Chordata; class Amphibia; order Anura; family Ranidae; genus Staurois; species Staurois parvus. Next base: position 202,671 of record NW_028317830.1, read on the forward strand.
GTATTGGAGGGTTGGGAGTAGAGATGGTGTATTGCAGGGTTGGGAGTAGAGATAGTGTATTGGAGGGTTGGGAGTAGAGATTGTGTATTGCAGGGTTGGGAGTAGAGATGGTGTATTGGAGGGTTGGGAGTAGAGATGGTGTATTGGAGGGTTGGGAGTAGAGATGGTGTATTGGAGGGTTGGGAGTAGAGATGGTGTATTGGAGGGTTGGGAGTAGAGATGGTGTATTGGAGGGTTGGGAGTAGAGATGGTGTATTGGAGGGTTGGGTGGTAGAGATGGTGTATTGGAGGGTTGGGAGTAGAGATGGTGTATTGGAGGGTTGGGAGTAGAGATGATGTATTGGAGGGTTGGGTGGTAGAGATGGTGTATTGGAGGGTTGGGTGGTAGAGATGGTGTATTGGAGGGTTGGGAGTAGAGATGGTGTATTGGAGGGTTGGGAGTAGAGATGGTGTATTGGAGGGTTGGGAGTAGAGATGGTGTATTGGAGGGTTGGGTGGTAGAGATGGTGTATTGGAGGGTTGGGAGTAGAGATGGTGTATTGGAGGGTTGGGAGTAGAGATGGTGTATTGGAGGGTTGGGAGTAGAGATGGTGTATTGGAGGGTTGGGAGTAGAGATGATGTATTGGAGGGTTGGGTGGTAGAGATGGTGTATTGGAGGGTTGGGTGGTAGAGATGGTGTATTGGAGGGTTGGGAGTAGAGATGGTGTATTGGAGGGTTGGGAGTAGAGATGATGTATTGGAGGGTTGGGTGGTAGAGATGGTGTATTGGAGGGTTGGGTGGTAGAGATGGTGTATTGGAGGGTTGGGAGTAGAGATGGTGTATTGGAGGGTTGGGAGTAGAGATGGTGTATTGGAGGGTTGGGTGGTAGAGATGGTGTATTGGAGGGTTGGGAGTAGAGATGGTGTATTGGAGGGTTGGGAGTAGAGATGGTGTATTGGAGGGTTGGGTGGTAGAGATGGTGTATTGGAGGGTTGGGAGCAGAGATGGTGTATTGGAGGGTTGGGAGTAGAGATGGTGTATTGGAGGGTTGGGAGTAGAGATGGTGTATTGGAGGGTTGGGTGGTAGAGATGGTGTATTGGAGGGTTGGGAGTAGAGATGGTGTATTGGAGGGTTGGGAGTAGAGATGGTGTATTGGAGGGTTGGGTGGTAGAGATGGTGTATTGGAGGGTTGGGAGTAGAGATGGTGTATTGGAGGGCTGGCACTAGACATTTTATTGTATTGGAGAGTGGAGGAAATAGATGGTGTTTTGAAGGGGTGGGGATGGACAGAGCACAGCATTGTATTATATTGGGGAAATTGTGATCCATGGGCACCTTTATTGGGAAATGTATGTAAAGTTGAATTTACTCTTTAATGTTATTTACATTCATATAATTATATTTTTTATATGCCTATAAATATTAAGCAGTTTATTTGTGTTGTTTGCATTTTGGGGGATTTACATTTATGAAGAGTATTTGATCACGCTGAATTTATGGTGGTTTTGTATCACAGGTACAGTATACACAGACTGAATTCATATTGTCATGTATTGTATCCCCCGACAGTCACATCAGTCTCTGTACCAGAGGAGCTTACACTCTAATGTCCCCTCCCCCCACAGTCCCATCAGTCTCTGTACCAGAGGAGCTTAAACTCTAATGCCCCCTCCCCCACAGTCCCATCAGTCTCTGTACCAGAGGAGCTTACACTCTAATATTTACTCCCCCCACAGTCACATCAGTCTCTATACCAGAGGAGCTTAAACTCTAATGTCCCCTCCCCCCAGTCACATTAGTCTCTGTGCCAGAGGAGCTTACACTCTAATGTCCCCTCCCCCCAGTCACATCAGTCTCTGCACCAGAGGAGCTTACACTCTAATGTCCCCTCCCCCCAGTCACATCAGTCTCTGTACCAGAGGTGCTTACACTCTAATGTCCCCTCCCCCCACAGTCCCATCAGTCTCTGTACCAGAGGAGCTTACACTCTAATGTCCTCTCCCCCCACAGTCATATCAGTCTCTGTACCAGAGGAGCTTACACTCTAATGCCCCCCCCCCTCACAGTCACATCAGTCTCTGTACCAGAGGAGCTTACACTCTAATGCCCCCCCCTCACAGTCCCAACAGTCTCTGTACCAGAGGAGCTTACACACTAATGTCCTCTCCCCCACAGTCACATCAGTATCTGTACCAGAGGAGCTTACACTCTAATGTCCCCTCCCCCCAGTCACATCAGTCTCTGTACCAGAGGAGCTTACACTCTAATGTCCCCTCCCCCCAGTCACATCAGTCTCTGTACCAGAGGAGCTGACACTCTATGGTCCCCTCCCCCCAGTCACATCAGTCTCTGTACCAGAGGAGCTTACACTCTAATGCCCCCCCCCACAGTCCCATCAATCTTTGTACCAGTCTAATAAGTGTCAGTATAGGCGCCCTGTACATTGTCTACGTTTCAGAAGGATCATACAATACAACAGACTCATTATAAGTAACATTTCTCATCATGCCACGACTCGCCTACAGCCTGATCATCGCTCTGATTGCTGTCATTACATAGAAAGGAGCCTGCCTTCACACAAACACAGTAATCAGCAATAGAATGACTTAAAGGCGTAAAGACATTTTCAGCTCTAGAACATTCTGTCTAAAACAAATGATAGAATCCTTCCTTATAGACTTTTATCCATCCTCTACACACATCTTATGACAAAAACTATGAAGTTCCACAGAATCTTCTTGTATCTCGGGTTTCCTAGAATCAGCAGAAGAGACTGAAAGGGGCTACAGGAGAATTTTGCTGCATTATACAAGAACTGTAGAAACTCTGACAGAATCTGAAGAAATTCATACTCAAATTCCATCAGAACTGATATTACTAATAATAAAATATAGAACACCAAAAGATGCGTCATTGACCGTACAGCCCTTGGAGGTTTCCCATCGTCGTTGCTGGAGGAGCCGAGAGTTTTACTCATATTATGAAGGTGTAGCTTGAGGGACACCAAGATACCAGCAATGAAGAGAATCACCAGCACAAGGGACCCAAAAGAACTCACATAGGTAAAAATGTTCAACTGACTTTTCTGTGAATCCATTTCTGTTGTGTTGAATGATGACAAATCTAAACTGCTGGAAGATATTTGGACAGTCACCATTATATTTATGAAGCCATTACTGAGAAATTCCAACTCCACCAGTAGGATCGTCCATGGGATCAGGACATCGACCTTCTCCTTCAGCAAGAAGCGGAATCTCCATCTGAACTGGACAATTTGAATGAAATAGAAGAAGCAGAGACAGGAGGACAGCCACATGGAGGAGTTCAGTCCATACATAAACAATCAAAGAATGATGATGTCTCCCAAGTCATCCCGATAAAATGGGGAAAAAAACGTTAAGAATAAAGATTAAAATAACAATGCCATAAAACACATTGGAAACACTTAGAGCAAGCAATATTTTGTCTATTGTTCTCATGCTTTCTCCTTTAAGAACGTTTCCTAAATTTGTTAATATGATAAAAGAATTGGTGAGTATACCTAAAAAAGACAGCAATGCCGCCCATATCATTGTCAGCACACTCATCAGATCCATCATAGGCAATGGGCACTTTCTAGAATTCAGACTTGTTACATCCAGGCAATTATTGAAAGTTTCATTCCTCCAGCGTTGTCCCGGTCAGTGTTGTACAGGGAGGTGGCTCTTTAGTTTTTATTAAGGAACTAGAGAGGAAACTAAAGAGATGCTTTTCAGAACACAAGTTTGAATATATTCAAAGTATAGAGGGAGAGATGCGCTCGCATGAAATCCATTCCACGGCCGGGCTCAGCTCTAGTTATTTTATCTTGAAATAGAAGTTACAGCTGTGCTCAGTTTTCACTCTGGACATAATTTTCCTGATATTTTTACAGGTTGCCAGGCAACTGGGTGGCCAGTTTTAGGTACAGTATATGTAATGGTTAGGTGTCAGGCTTGGAGACCAGTAGCCGTAGCAACAGAGGCTCCCGCCAGCCATCAGGATAGGTATATGCAGATCACCTTGGCAAGTGATGCGGGCCCACCTGAGGTGTGGGGTCTAAACACTAAACGGTATTCACCGGAGCGCCTGATGGTGGAGATGAGTTTTCCTGCGTGTTAGTACCAGGTCATGGTCCTCAGGATCGCCCCACCAGGATATGAGCAAATCAGGGTCCAATAGCAGATATAGCAGGTAGGGATCAAACAGAAGAGTAGTCAGTAAACAAGCTGAAGGTTGGTTACAAGTGGTTGCAGGTTGGGATCAGGCAGAAGCGTAGTCAAGGAACAAGTCAGAGGTCGGTAACAAGTGGTTGCAGGTTGGGATCAGGAAGAAGCTCAGTCGAGGAACAAGTCAAAGGTCGGTAACAAGTGTTTGCAGGTTGGGATCAGGCAGAAGCATAGTCATAAACAAGCCAAAGGTCGGTACCAAGTGGTTGCAGGTTGGGATCAGGAAGAAGTGTAGTCAAGGAACAAGTCAAAGGTCGGTAACAAGTGGTTGCAGGTTGGGATCAGACAGAAGCATAGTCAAGGAACAAGTCAAAGGTCGGTAACAAGTGGTTGCAGGTTGGGATCAGGCAGAAACGTAGTCAAGGAACAAGTCAAAGGTTGGTAACAAGTGGTTGCAGGTTGGGATCAGGCAGAAGCATAGTCGAGGAACAAGCCAAAGATCATTAAGAAGTGGTAGCAAAGGTATGGACTGCAGCAGGAGAGACTAGAGTGAGATATTGGCTGAAGAAGGCACAATAAACCGACAAACAGGAAATGTAGAGACATGGCTTAAAACAGGAAGTCCATGGGAGGAGCAAAGGGTTCAAGGTGAAACAAGGTCAAGATAGGACCATTAAAGGAATTGTCCAGGGAGCTGTCCAGTATTTCAGCTGGCTCAGCAAGAAGAGACATTGCCAGACACATCAGAGGTCCCAGGTTCAGAACCAAGTCTTAACAGCATCCTTTCCACACTCTTCAATTCCTGCAGCCCTGACCCAGAGCAAAACCCCCAACTTCTGGTATCTGCTGATTCCCTTTCTGCCCAATTTCCTTGAATTTCCCTGCATGTCTCAGTTGCCCATCTCTACTACTGGTCAAAGTTTGCTAAATGTTGCTAAACTAAAGTGAAAGAAGGCAAAAGGCAATCATTCAAGTTTACTTTAACTGTGGAAATTTGTTAAAACTGGAACACTCAGAATCTGGCGCAGCTGTGCATGGCAGCCAATCAGCTTCTAACTTTGGCTTTGGCAATAAAACCTGGAAGCTGATTGGTTTATATGCAGAGTTGCACCAGATTTTGCACTCTCCGGGTTTAGTAAATAATCCCCATAGTCTGAAGATGTCTTTATATTTACAAAAACTTCAAACTACACTCACCAGCCACTTTATAAGGTCCATCTGTTCAGTTGCTTGGTAAACACAAAGTGCTAATCAGCCAATCACATGGCAGCAACTCAATGCATTTAGGCATCTGGATGTGGTGAAGTCGGCTTGTTGAAGTTCAATCTGAGCATCAGAATGGGGAGGAAAGGGGATTTAAGTGACTTTGAAAGTGACGCAGTTGTTGGTGGCAGACGGGCTGGTCTGAGTATTTCAAAAACTTCTGATCTCCTGGGATTTTCATGCACAACCATCTCTGCGGTTTACAGAGAATGATCCGAAAAAGAGAAAATATCCTGTGAGTGGCAGTTGTGTGGAGGAAAATGCCTGGTTGATGTCAGAGGAGAATGGGTAGACTGGTTGCTGCCACATTCAGATGGTAGGGTCAAAATTTAGTGTAAACAACATGAAAGCATGGATCCATCCTGCCTTGTATCAATGGTTCAGGCTGGTGGTGTCATGGTGTGGTGGATCCATCCTGCCTTGTATCAATGGTTCAGGCTGGTGGTGGTGGTGGTGTCATGGTGTGGTGGATCCATTCTGCCTTGTATCAATGGTTCAGGCTGGTGGTGGTGGTGTCATGGTGTTGTGAATCCATTCTGCCTTGTATCAATGGTTCAGGCTGGTGGGGGTGGTGTCATGGTGTGGGGGATCCATCCTGCCTTGTATCAATGGTCCAGGATGGTGGTGGTGGTGTTATGGTGTGGGGGATCCCATCCTGCCTTGTATCCATGGTTCAGGCTGGTGGTGGTGTCATGGTGTGGTGGATCCATTCTGCCTTGTATCAATGGTTCAGGCTGGTGGTGGTGGTGTCATGGTGTATTGGATCCATCCTGCCTTGTATCAATGGTTCAGGCTGGTGGTGTCATGGTGTGGTGGATCCATCCTGCCTTGTATCAATGGTTCAGGCTGGTGGGGGTGGTGTCATGGTGTGGGGGATCCATCCTGCCTTGTATCAATGGTCCAGGATGGTGGTGGTGGTGTTATGGTGTGGGGGATCCCATCCTGCCTTGTATCAATGGTTCAGGCTAGTGGTGGTGGAGTCATGGTGTGGTGGATCCATCCTGCCTTGTATCAATGGTTCAGGCTGGTGGTGGTGTCATGGTGTGGGGGATCCATCCTGCCTTGTATCAATGGTTCAGGCTGGTGGTGGTTGTGGGGATGTCATGGTGTGGGGGAGATTTTCTTGGCACTACAAGGTGGACCTAATAAAGTGGCCGCTGAGTGTACATGCTACATGACTAAACTGCATGGGGATAAATATCAACAATACCATATGACAGGTGCATCTTCCAAACCTTATCTGGCAATGACCTCAACAGATCCCAATTGTCACCAAATGTAAAAAAGTGATTTGGAAATCAGGAGGCAAATCTCTTGAAGTTGGAGGTTCTACCCTCCCGATGACAAGGAATAGGTGAGAAGACCGCTGTCTATATAATGATGACAAAGATAAATAAAAATGCAAAACAAAGAAAACAAATGAGCAGCTGAGGAAGGTCCTTGTTCAATGGCATTATTTGTGATGAGGTTTGGGCTTGGGTTGGGCATAGGTTAGAGGCAAACCCAACCCATTGGTGGGTTGTTGAAACCATAGCCATAGTCTTCCAGGAACCCCTTTCCTGGCCTTTGACCATAGGTCCTAATATTGGGGGCTTTCTTATGTGTTAGACCCCCCACTATAGAAGGCAGGCTTCCCAGCAGCTCTGCTCTATTGTGCTATATGTGTGTGGGGAGGAGATCTGTTGAGTGTCTTGTGTGCAGTGCGGGCAGTGCCAGGACAAGGTCATCTAGCACTCAAGAAAAAGGTGACAAACTGCACCCCCCTCCCCAAAAAAAAAAATAGCACTCAGTCAGGGATCCCGGGTCCTCGGCGGTGCGCGCATGCGCAGACTGCCGATCCGTCCCAGCCGGCGAGTGCAGAGTCCTCTGTGATCGCGGCGGCAGCCGCGCATGCGCAGTAGCGATCGTGGCCGCACCAATAAGAGAACAGGGCGCTCTATTTAAAGCTGCCCTGTGCATCTCCAAGTTGCCGCAAGGTCTTGTTCCTGATCCTGTAAGTACGCTTCCTTGTTGCCAAACTCTGCCTGTTCTGACTTATGCTGACTCTCTCCTGCTCTGACCCCGGCTCATTCCTGACCATCCTTCTGCCTGACCCTCGGTATCGCGCTGCCCGCTACCTGCTGAACCCTGCTTGTGACCATTCTCCGCTTACTCTCCCTGTACCATGCTGCCTGCACGATACCGAACAGGCTAGTCTGACTTTGCTCACTCCTAGCTGTCATCCCATCCATCCGCTCGGATCGGACCTGTCATCCCCTTCACAGCAGGCTCATCCCGGGCACATACCCTCAGCGGGACCCCTCTGCCACCGCCGGGGGTGCCCAGGGGCGCGACCTGGTTCCAGTCTTGCACCAAGTCCATCCCCACCATCAGGGGCCCTGGTGAAAAGGCAGACTGGGACTTAGACTCCGCGTCCTGGGGAACCCCGTGCTGTGGACCACTAGAGATCCCGTTGGGCGGAACCTGACACACTCATCAACATGGGGATTTGTACTGTCCTGACATTTGGGGGGTATTTGTACTGTCCTGACATTTGGGGGGGATTTGTACTCTCCTGACATTTGGGGGGATTTGTACTGTCCTGACATTTGGGGGGATTTGTACTGTCCTGACATTTGGGGGGTATGTGTACTGTCCTGACATTTGGGGGGGATTCTTACCGTCCTGACATTTGGGGGGGATTTGTACTGTCCTGCCATTTGGGGGGGATTTGTACTGTCCTGACATTTGGGGGGGATTTGTACTGTCCTGACATTTTGGGGGATTTTTACCATCCTGACATTTGGGGGGATTTGTACTGTCCTGACATTTGGGGGGATTTGTACTGTCCTGACATTTGGGGGAGATTTGTACTGTCCTGACATTTGGGGGGATTTGTACTGTCCTGACATTTGGGGGAGATTTGTACTGTCCTGACATTTGGGGGAGATTTGTACTGTCCTGACATTTGGGGGGATTTGTACTCTCCTGACATTTGGGGGGGATTTGTACCGTCCTGACATTTGGGGGGATTTGTACTGTCCTAATATTTGGGGGATTTGTACCGTCCTGACATTTGGGGGGGATTTGCACCATTCTTACATTTGGGGGGATTTGTACCGTCCGGACATTTGGGGGGATTTGTACCGTCCTGACATTTGTGGGGATTTGTACTCTCCTGACATTTGGGGGGATTTGTACTGTCCTGACATTTTGGGGGGGATTTGTACTGTCCTGATATTTGGGGGGATTTGTACCGTCCTGATATTTGGGGGATTTGTACTGTCCTGATATTTGGGGGATTTGTACTGTCCTGACATTTGGGGGGATTTGTACTGTCCTGACATTTTGGGGGGCATTTGCACGATCCTGATATTTTAGCACCTCAAGAAATGAGATCAGCTGTCAGTACATCAGGACTGATTCATTTTCAAATATACTGCATATGAAGAAATCAGAATTTTTTATTTTTCTTTATTGGATATGTTTTTAGAGCAGAAAATAGAAAATAATGTTTTTTTCAAAAATGTGTTTTTTTCATTTATATAATCACATACCACCAAAAGAAAGCTCTATTTGTGTGAAAAAATGATATAAATTGAATTCTGGTTCAGTGTTGCATGACCACACAATTACCAGTTCAAGTAGCACAGTGCCAAATAGCAAAACATTTGGCCTGGTCAGGAAGGGTGTAAATCTTCCAGACGTCGAGCGGTTGAACTGGAACATTAAAAACGCAAAACTGAATAATAAATACCATGTCTGGGGGAAGGCCTGGCCCTGCCTGTGGATTGGCCCATTTGTGTCATGTGTACAACCCACCACCGAATCACAGACACGGGAAGAGGAGACGTCTGTTTGATTTGCTGGTAAATGACAGCTACTGGCTGCTTCATTCTGTTTCTAAACAAAGCCACCGAGGATTCCATTCTATACCAGATGTTCTAGATGAGGGTCTGCTGTGGATGTTATTGGGGCCCCTCCCAAATTATTTGGTATAGAGGTTGAAGTGGTTGTAAAGGTTTACTGTTTTTTACTTTTCTGCATTCTATGCATGAAGATATAAAACCTTCTGGGTGCAGCATCCCCCCATCCCCCCCAATACTTACCTAACCCCCTCTCGATCCAGCAATATGCACTGGAGTCTCAGCTGTCCTGGGACTCCCTCCTCCCATTGGCCATTAGCTCCCACTGCTGTCAATCATAGCCAGTTAGCCAATGAAAAGAGAGAGAGGGGCGGGGCCTAGCCGCAGCTCTGTGTGTGAATGGACACAGAAAACAGTGGTTGCCCCCATAGCAAACTGCTTGCTGTGGGGGCACTCGACAGGAGGAAGGGGCTGGGAGCGCTGGTGGGGGACCCGAGAAGAGGAGGATTCGGGCTGCTCTGTGCAAGACCACTGCAGAGTACAGGTAAGTATTTGTCAAGGTCCTACCTTTTCCCAGAGGTTATGTTACTCCATGTGCTGGCATCCATCTTGGATTTCGGCTGAGCATGGTGGGAAGCTTTTATGCCTTCAGGTCTCTGAGGTCCATCCCCCAGGGGGGTGTGGCTGAGTATATATAAGCCTGTGATCCGCACATGCTCTTTGCACTTGTGTCTTGTGTCTTTGTGTTGCTACAGCTCTGTGTATACGCTCGTGACTCTTCTGGTATTCTGACTCGGCTTGTGACTAAGACCATTCTCTGTGTTTTCCTTCGATCTGACCCTCCGTTGCTGAACCCGGCCGTGACCTGTGATTCTCTGTCTACTGTTCTGTACTGTTTTGTCCCGTTGTTGTTGACCCGGCTTGCCTGACTACGCTATTGTCATTCTCACCAGCTACACGCCATTGGCGGCAGCCATTACCGCAGCCGGGGTGTCTCGGGGGCCGCGACCTGGTTCCTGGCTGCGTCAAGTCCATCCCCACCATCAGGGGCCCTGGTGAAGGGCAGCCTGGGACTTAGACTCCGCGCCCTGAGGGACTTCGGTTTGTTGGTGGTGGTTGTCGTCAGCCAGTGCGTTACCCTGCCACTAGGCCTACCTGTCCGTTCCACAGCCCTGCCCTGACAGTATTGACAGGTTTGTTATTTTTTCTTAAAAGAAAAATGAACCTCTGGAATCACTTAAAGCGAGAACCCCCCAAAAAATGCATGAGGTGCCACCCAAAATTCCAGGAAAGGAGTATGTGTGTGCCCCCCTCTTAAACCATGCCAGGGCACGTGTCCTCAACACATTGGGATCTCCATTTCAAAGCACCTGATGAAGGCAAGGGCCTCTTCCCCACAACCCTGGCCCAGCGGTTGTGGGAGTCTCTGTGTGGGGGCGATACCACCCTCTCCTATGTGAGGGATTAAGGGGTAGAGAGTTCCAACACAGAATATGGAGACTACAAGTGACAGCAACACACAGACATGGCCCACCATTGTCACCATCGGGAAAGCCGCCCGAAGATGAGACATCACTTGAATGCATGAGGACAAAAAAGAGGCCGAAGGAGGTCAGTGGCACCAGAGAAGAAAGAGTCTACATCTCTCTTTCATCCTAGACCCAATCAGATGTTATCATAAGCAAATCAGTGGTCAGCAGATTCTTAGAACGCAGTTTATTTCTGTGGAATGTTCCTGAATTTACCGGTACAAACCAATCACGGATCAGAGGAAGCAAATCATTTCCTGAAACCTGATGAGATGTTTATCAAACCGGCAACCAGATCCTGGAGAGATTTGCATTCCATGATACGTCTTCTCTGAATCTCTTCTGACAGATTTCTATCTGTACTAATATGTTATATCCCTTTATATCCATTCTATTATTTTCTATCACTTTCTATCTGTACTATTATGTTATATCCCTTTATGTCCATTCTATTCTTTTCTATCATTTTATATCTGTACTATTATGTTATATCCCTTTATATCCATTCTATTCTTTTCTATCATTTTATATCTGTACTATTATGTTATATCCCTTTATATCCATTCTATTCTTTTCTATCATTTTATATCTGTACTATTATGTTATATCCTTTTATATCCATTCTATTCTTTTCTATCATTTTATATCTGTACTATTATGTTATATCCCTTTATATCCATTCTATTCATTTCTATCACTTTCTATCTGTACTATTATGTTATATCCCTTTATATCCATTCTATTCTTTTCTATCATTTTATATCTGTACTACTATTTTATCCAGCTTATCTCTGCAGAGGTTTAACTAATTGGGGTTTCTGGTTATAAACATGAAGGTGTCTCATTTGTCCCCATCCCATAATGATAAAATCCATATACCCCGTATGTTCCTGGACTTACCAATATATACCAATGAGAGATCAGTATAAACTCCTACTGCTAAAAAAAAATGCTAACTTGTATTATATACAAATATTTTCATCAAAACTTCATTTGAACGTTTACAAACATTGTACAAACAGACACGAAGTCCAATGTTAAAGGCAAGAAAACAGCCTCCGTCATCAAGACTCCCCAGTAAAAGTATACCTTATGGCGCCCCTCCAAGCTATGGAAGGAAGGAAAAGGATCACCCCACCAGCAAGTGAGAAGAGGGGAGCATGAGTCCGAACAATTCCAGTGTCAGCCAATTTAAGTGAAGGGATGGACACTGCTCAACCGAGTCCAGGAGTCCAATGTTGTGGCCGTCTGACTAGCCATGCCAATGTCACCAGTCCGGCAGCTGAGGCCATTCCTCAACATTGGACTCCTGGGCTCGGTTGAGCAGCATCCATCGCTTCACTTAAAGAGACCCCAGTAAATATTAAAGTGATTCTAAAGGCTTTTATTTTTAATAACAAGTATGTCTATACTTACCTGCTGTGTGTAGTGGTTTTGCACAGAGCAGCTCGGATCCTCCTCTTCTTGGGTTCTCTACCGATGCTCCTAGCCTCTCCCTCCTGGCAGGAGCCTCCACAGCAAGCGGCTTGCTATGGGGGCATCCACTGCTCCATGTGCCCATGCACACACAGAGCCGCAGCTTGGCCCCACCTCCTCTCTCTTCTCATTGACTTGCTGGCTGTGATTGACAGCAGTGGGAGCCAATGGCTCCAGCTTCTGTCTCAGCCAATGAGGAGAGGCAGTCCCGGCATAGCCAAGACTCCAGTGCACATCGATAGATCAAGAAGGGGCTTAGATGAGTATTAGGGGGGCTGGGAGGATGCTGCACAGAGAAGGTTCATGTATAGAATGCATGAAGGTAAAAAAACCTTGAACCTTTACAGCCACTTTAAAAATCTGTGCAGCTTGGGGGGGTGGGGTGGGGGAGTAGGTCATCTCTTAGCTCCATCCAGCTACTGACTCTTCTACAGCATATCCAGTAGGCTCTCCCGAAGTGCCATGGGAAAGAAGAAGGCTTGTGACACAGCGGGCTCTGAACTAAGACAACCAGCGGCAGACTTGACACTCAGTCACAGCAGACGGGGCCAAGATGGCGGCAGCACCTTCCACTTGCTGTCAGCTCCTCTACACTCCAACATTTATTCACAGAGAGAGTCTTTCATCCAGAAAAAGGGTCAAGGTAGGCAGCATTCACAGGGAGAGTCCATACCCTACAACAAGGGTCAGTAATAGTGGTGAGCCAAGCTGCCTTGGTAATCATAGTATACAACAAAAAACTAAAATAGCCAGATGATGCCCCCGGAGCTCTATGGTGTCACTATGGTTACACTGCACTGCTCTAGTGTAAAAAGGTAAAAAAAAAATAAAAAACGCTTTTTAATACTGTCACCACAGAAAGTGCAGTTCCATGTACAATGGCTGGCTGCTCTGATATCACCTTATGGGGGGGGGGTTCATCCGTCTGCTTTGCCAGGGTTTGTAAGGTTAGGGCTCCAGGAGTGAGGGGTCAAAGTTTGGAGGCAGGAAATGATCCATCCAAGGTGGCCAAATTTCCAAGTGCTGTGGGATCTTGTCCAATATGGTCGCCCCCCCTCCCCCTCCTCCCCGATCTTACTATGAATCATGACTTGGGTAACCCTATTCTCAGTTTCCAAGAGACCTTTCTAAGAGGATTTCCAGGTCTTTGCTATGGTTTCCTTGGAAGCTGCCAGGATCTAAATGACAAGTCTAAATTGTGCTTCCATAAGGTCTGGAGGGTGTTAAAGAAGAGAGAATTCTAAATATCTCAGCCCCAAACTGCTGCATGACCGGGCATGCAAGCTTTTCTGATACTTGGGACAATGGGGGGATCTGTCTTCTACTAGCTAAATGTTGTAGGCGGATCATTCTCCCTATGTTGTCGCTTGATGACGGAGGATAAAACCAACTTGGTCTTTGTGTATTAGGCCTCCAGTAATACGGTTAAGTAGTACAATGAGAATTTCAACTAGCAGTTTAACCGTTTCAATAACGGGCAATTTTACACCTTCCTGCCCCCAGGCCAGTTTTCAGGTTTCAGCGCTCTCACACTTTGAATGACAATTGCGCGGTCATACAACATTGTACCCAAACTAAAATTTTATCATTTTCTTCACACAACTAGAGCTTTCTTTTGGTGGTATTTAATCACTGCTGGTGTTTTTATTTTTTGCTAAATTAACAAAAAAAGACCAATTTTTTTTTAAAAAAACACGTTTTTTTTTGTTTCTGTTATAAAAGTTTACAAATAAATAATTGTTCTTCATAAATTTAGGCCGAGATGTATTCTGCTACATGTCTTTTGGTGAAAATAACCCAAATTAGGATGTATTTTTTAGTTTGTAGGAAAGTTATAGAGTTCACAAACTATGGTATAGATCTGAATATTGATCAATCCTGAAGTACTGACAGCCAATCTAATTTCTTGAGGTCCAAGAATGTCAGAATAGTACAGATATCCCCAAATGTCAGGACAGTTCAGATATCCCCAAATGTCAGGACGGTACAGATATCCCCAAATGTCAGGACGGTACAGATATCCCCCAAATGACCCCTTTTTGCAGAGTAGACAGTCCGAAGTACTTCATAAGAGGAATGGCGAGTTTTTTGAAGTTGTATTTTTTTGTCATAATTTTTCGTAAAATGAAAAAATTAAAAAAATTATTTTCACTATTTTTTTTTTTACATCCTGTCACCAGTGCAGTACAGCGTCATCATATAACTGGCATGGCAGTGAACAGGGACACTGACTGGTGACAGTATGAAAAAAAAAATATATATATATTTTTTTTATTTTTTTATTATATTTAATTTTTTATTACATTTTTTTTTAAGATTTTCTTTTCATATTTTACTATGACCAAAGTAGTACAATGTTACCATAGTAACATTGTACTACTTTGGGGAAGTGATCAGTATTTTTTTTTTTTTTTTACACAATTTGCTTATAGCAAAGAATTACTTTGCTATAAGCAAGCATTTACCTGAATGAAATCGATTCATTCAGCTTTTTTTTTTTTTTTTTTGTGGTTAGCTGTGATTTGGTCACAGCTAATCACATGACATGTGCATGTGATTAGCTGTGACCATTCACAGCTAGGCACTAGTATACAATGGATGGCATCATGAATGAAGCCATCCATTATATACAACTGTCATGTGACCTGCTGTGATTGGTCACAGCAGGTCACATGGTACCAGCAACGGGAGCCGGTACTCAGATCTGTCATCGGCCGTGTCCGAGGTGCACGGCGGTGACAGATCGCACTGCTGCGCCGCTCTGCATTAGCGCAAACGGCGCATGTGCGGGAGCACGCCAAGTGGCGTGCACCTGGAATGCAGAGACTGTTTTGAAGCCGCCAAACGGCCATTGGCCGGGCGGCTAATGGTTAATATTCAGATTTAGTAGTGAACTAGGCCTAAAGTTAGATCAGGAGGTGTGATCTGTATTGGGTTTAGGAATCAAAGATATAATAGCTGTGAGCATATCAGGAGAGAATTAAAGGCGTTCGCCAGGAGGGAGACCATCCATTCAGCAACATTTTTGTAATAAGTGGCTGGCAGACCATTCGCTCCAGGAAGTTTGCAAGGTTTAAGAGATTTGATAGCATGCATCACCACCTCAATCAAAATAGATCTTTTTAATGTGTTGCAGTTTGTATCCAAGAGCTTTGGTAAGGGTCTATCATAAAACAAAAGGCATCAGCTTGAGATGGTACACAAGTTCATGTTAGACTCATATAGGTGGGATAAGCATTTGCAAAATTCAAAAGCACCTTAACCAGATCACTAGTGTAGGTATCTCTCTGCTTGTTGGGACTAATGGATTTATGCACCTGATCAGGTTGATTGGTTGTAACTCCCTCCTCATTGGCCGACCTCATCGCAGGCTATTCCCTCTTCAGTCTATCATGAATGCTGCTGCCAGACTCATCCACCTTACTAATCATTCTGTATCTGCCAATCCCTCCACTGGCCTCCATTCAGTGTCCTCCACCCCTCTCTGTCAATCCCTCCACTGGCCTCCATTTAGTGTCCTCCACCCCTCTCTGCCAATCCCTCCACTGGCCTCCATTCATTGTCCTCCACCCCTCTCTGCCAATCCCTCCACTGGCCTCCACCCCTCTCTGCCAATCCCTCCACTGACCTCCATCCCTCTCTGCCAATCCCTCCACTGACCTCCACTCAGGGTCCTCCACCCCTCTCTGTCAATCCTTCCACTGGCTTCCACTTAGTGTCCTCCACCCCTCTCTGCCAATCCCTCCACTTCCTCCATTCAGTGTCCTCCACTCCTCTCTGCCAATCCCTCCACTGGATTCCATTTTGTGTCCTCCACCCCACTCTGCCAATCCCTCCACTGGCCTCCTCTCAGTGTCCTCCACCCCTCTCTACCAGTCCCTCCACTGGCCTCCACCCCTCTCTGCCAATCCCTCCACTGGCCTCCACCCCTCTCTGCCAATCCCTCCACTGGCTTCCCATTGCCCATCGGATAAAATTCAAACATTAACAATGACGTATAAAGCCATTTATAACTCTGCCCCTAATTACATCACCAATCTTGTCTCCAAATATCACCCAAACCGTACTCTCCGCTCCTCGCACGACCTCCTGCTCTCTAGATCCCTTGTCTCCTCTTCCTATGTTCATCTCCAGGACTTCTCCAGAGCTTCCCCCATCCTCTGGAACTCTCTACCCCAATTTATCAGACTATCACCTACTCTGCTGACTTTTAGGCAATCTCTGAAAATCGATCTCTACAGGAAAGCCTATACTGCCCTCAGCTAATAATGGAATCTTCTATTCCTCCTACCACTCCATCCCCCACAGTTACTACCTTTTGTACCACCAGCTCCTCCCTCCTAGATTGTAAGCTCCCAGGATCAGGGTCCTCCTATCCCTCTTGTATTGAACTGTATTGTTGCTGTATTGTCTCCCATTGTAAAGCGCTGAGCAAACTGTTGGCACCATAAATCCTGTATAATAATAATAATGATAATAATGGAGAGGGAGGGCCAAGAAGGCATCTGTTTTGCTGGCTTTAGTATATAAGATGTGCTGGGCTCTGCAAATGGAGTTTTCAGCTGCTTCGGCCAATAATAAGTCCAATTCAAGATTAGTTATATCCAGCAGGGTCTTGTAAGTGGGTGTAGGATGAGTTTGGAACTGGAGATGTTTCTGAAAATAAGTATCCTGTAAATGTTTCAATTTGAACTTTTTGGCCCTATTAAGTTGGGAAGAAACATGGATACAAGTGCCCCTAACAACCGGTTTTTGGGCTTCCCATAAAAGGGCAGGTGAGATATCTGGAGTGGCATTGTCCAGTAAGTATTCCCTGATAGACAGTTGAATGCCAAAGCTGTAAGATTTGTTGATCAAATAGGCTTCATTCAGACATCACGTCCCATCCGTAGATTGTGGGATTAACTAGGCATTGGAAGCCATTATTGCTCAGTGGTCAGTCCAGAGGTTTGGCGGAATAGTAGAGCATAGCAATATCTGTATAAATGTCAAGGTCCTACCTTTTCCCAGAGGTTATGTTACTCCATGTGCTGGCATCCATCTTGGATTTCTGCTGAGCATGGTGGGAATCTTTTATGCCTTCAGGTCTCTGAGGTCCATCCCCCAGAGGGGTGTGGCTGAGTACATATAAGCCTGTGATCCGCACATGCTCTTTGCACTTGTGTCTTGTGTCTTTGTCTTGCTACAGCTCTGTGTATACGCTCGTGACTCTTCTGGTATCTGACTCGGCTTGTGACTAGACTATTCTCTGTGTTTTCCTTCGATCTGACCTTCCGTTGCTGATCCCGGCCCGTGACCTGTTATTCTCTGTCTACTGTTCTGTACCGTTTTGTCCCGTTGTTGTCGACCCGGCTTGCCTGACTACGTTATTGTCATTCTCAACAGCTACACGCCATTGGCGGCGGCCATTACCGCAGCCGGGGTGTCTCGGGGGCCGCGACCTGGTAGCTGGCTGCGTCAAGTCCATCCCCACCATCAGGGGCCCTGGTGAAGGGCAGCCTGGGACTTAGACTCCGCGCCCTGAGGGACTTCGGTCTGTTGGTGGTGGTTGTCGTCAGCCAGTGCGTTACCCTGCCACTAGGCCTACCTGTCCGTTCCTCAGCCCTGCCCTGACATATGATCAATCCTCGTAAAAGATTTTTGTGGATGGGAAAAAAATGTGTAATGACAGTGAAGGGGATTACATTCCCTCCATGTGTCTAGAAGTGCTGCCTGTTGCTAATGAGGGTGTGTGGGAGTCTGATATATACGGGGATCTGTCAGTGTGAGGTTGTATACTTTGGTGAATCACTGCAAAGTATTAGGGTACTCTTACAATGCATCTGAACAACCTGTAACAAGTGAGAAAAGAAAGGATTGGGGTTGGCATTAGGGGTGTAGTAAGAAACAAAAGTCATTTAAACATCTTGTAGAAGACCAACCAGGAGGAGATGCCGGTCCTCCGGATCAATGATCTCAGCAAGAGGTGTAAAACGTACAGAAGAACGGAACGCAATGAGAACCCCTCTGCAAGTTTCTTCTTTTAACTTAATATGTTATATTATGCAAACATGTTATGTCTATGGTTGTTTCATTTGCTTTTCTTAGAAAACACAAAAACAAAATGAAACAAAAAAAAATGAAAAGAAAACAATGATGATAAATTCATCCTGCTTTATGCTAGAAACATCTTTTCAACGTAGAGAAAAAAAAGCGACTATGGTGAACAGAAACTGGAAATTGACTTAATCTAATCGACTAATCAATAGTCATAGAGCTGAGTGTACATATTAGTCAATAAGAGACGAGCAGCGACTAGTCCTGACGTGGTTAAGTATTTCAGTATTATGGAAAAATTTGAAGCTACATGTTTTAAATGTTGGCACTGAAAAAAAAAATGAACCGCGTTTATGCAAAGTCCATCATGAGACGGATCTCTGAAGACTATTTCCATAATCCAAACTCTAAGTATATCATTCTGTGTGCTATCACTGGACGTGTCCCGTCACCTCTGAGCTCACACCAAACCTGAACATGTCCCTGCAATTCTTCTCTATTTTATTCTCTGCAGTCTTGGGACTCATCTTGGCAATACCTTCTAACACTTGTATTGTGATGGGTAACCTGGACAGCATCAGGAAGAAAGGGAAGTTGAGTCCCACCGATGTGATCTTCCTGGCTAAGGGGATGGTGAATATTCTCCTCCAGAGTTTGCTGAGCCTACAGGGAATGCTTTTTGTCTTTTTTCTGGAAATCTTCCTTATTAGAGAAGTATATGGGTTTGTGATCACAACAACTTACTTCCTAATCTACTGCAACTTCTGGATGACCTTCTGGCTCTCAGCTCATTACTGTACCAGCATCACCAATCTCAGTTATGGGTTCTTCATCTGGTTAAAGAGAATTGTGTCAAATTTCCTGAGTCAACTTCTATTCCTGACAGCACTTGGGGTATTCATTGTGAGTGTCTCGGGCTCCTGGGCTGTGTATGAAGAAAGTTTCCAGTCTTCTGAGAACAGGACACGAGCCTCTGTTACCAGGATCCGTTTTAGTCTTTCCTATTTTGTGCCCATGACCTTCCTAGGCATCATTCTTCCATTCTGCCTCAGTCTTCTGTGCCTGGTCCTCACTTTCTCCTTTCTGCTCAGACACGTCTGGAGGGTGAAGAATAACGACTCTGGATCAACACGTCCAAATCTTCAGGTTCATGTCACGGCACTGAGGACAATCTTCTTCTTACTTCTCATCTTCACATTATTCTTCATATCTCATGTGCTTAGGTTTATTCGAAAACCCCAAAAGTTTACAAACCTAATAACTGAAGTCAGTTGGACTTTACAATTATTCTCCCCTTCACTTGAGGCGGCCGTCATCTTCCAGGCCAGCAACAAGCTGAGAAGGATCTTTCTGAGAAGATTCTGGATCAGAAGCTGGAGGAACACAGAGACTTAAAATGTAGAGGATCCTTAGCTTGAACGTCTAAATAATTACTAGAACATATTTTTTTTATAGGATCAGTGTGATAGCAATAAACATAATGTTTTTCTAAAGGCAGAACTTTTTGTTTTGTATGCGGTGAGGAAGAGTTCTATTCATTGTCATGTGCTAATTGCTTCCTGTGTTCCTCACTGGTCTGTGTTCCCTTCTTGGTTTGTCTTCGTAATCATTGTCACTGGGGCTGAAAGATGAGAAACTCCTAAGGTTGTCAACAGAGCAGATCAAGAGGTTAAATCTTCCAAAGGGGGCACCTATTCTGGTGACAACTGTCTAAGAGGGAGTTTACCTCACGTTAAAGATATTTCTTTTCATTTCTTGTTGTTTGTACAGGACTGGAAGTGATGAGGAATCTCTCAATTGGCCACAGATGAAAACATACCCTCACCGGTCACTTTATTAGGTTCACCTGTTCAATTGCTTGGAAACACAAATTGCTGATCAGCCAATCCCATGGCAGCAACTCAATGCATTTAGGTATGTAGACGTGGTGAAGACAACTTGCTGAAGTTAAAACCTTGCATCAGAATGGGGAAAAAAGGCGATTTAAGTGATTTTGAATGTGGCATCGTTGTTGATGCCAGCCGGGCTGATTTGAGTATTTCAAAAACTACTGATCTACTGGGATTTTCATGCACAACCATCTCTCAGGTTTACAGGGAATGGTCAGAAAAAGAGAAAATATCCAGCGAGTGGCAGTTGTGTGGAGAAAAATGCCTTGTTGAGGTCAGAGGTCAGAGGAGAATGGGCAGACTGGTTCCAGATGATAGAAAGGCAACAGTAACGCAAGTCAATATGGAGCAAAATGTCTGAGGAATGTCCCCAACACCTTGTTGAATGAAGGCAGTTCTAAAGGCAAAAGGGGGTCCAACCCCGTACTAGCAAGGTGGACCTAATGAAGTGACCAGTGAATATAAATATTCATCATACTCATTACAAAGAGAAGGGGCACTAAACACCATTGACAACTTTGTATATTTTCAGAACATATAACATTCCCAGAGCGTAGATGTGCAAATTAGGTTTATAGCCAATGGTGGTCCATCCTTCCAGTTCTCGACGCGTTTCACAGATGAAATCCGGTTCCTCAGGATAGAACAGTATCACACTACATGTTATGGAAAAGATTTAAGTAAATCCATAGTTATTATGACACATATAAAGCGTATTTACCACGTGTTATGTACTACACGTACTTGAAAGGTTTTCATGTAACTTATCTCTAACATTATCTCTTTTTATCTGGTTACCTCGCACACATGGATAAGTAACTGTAACAGAACCGGATCCCGACTGCACTCGGGTATTTCCGATAGGCTCCCGCTTCCCTGTCCGAACACAGATCCACAGACATCACTCGAAGTAAAAACAGGAAATGGACTGCTTTTTTTTAACACAGACACAAGATATAAACATTCAAGTGTACAACCCCCCTCCCTGCATATGGACACAGGGAGGGGCAAACCAAATTTAGCAATCAGAGACACATCAGCAGACACTCCCATCAGGAGGGCTGCCGGAAACACCCCCCACCAAGCCAATGCACAAACACATACATACCATAATAGTTTGCTCCAAAGCCAGACACACAATAGTACAATGGGATGCAGCCACATGGCATTAAACAATGAACAACCCCCCACACCCCACCTATACATGTCTACTCAATAGTAGGACATTTCACCTTGTACCCCTAACAGGCACAGGGTGACTTTCACATAAGAAGGATATGGGGAGCTGAGACAGGGGTCTCCCCACCTCTCCAAAGGGGGATGTGTTCCATGGGCCCCCCACCCACAGTTGCATAATAACTTTTCATTGGGTCAGGAAGTGAGGGGGAATATCCATAAGGTAGACACCAAGGTGAAAACACCTTTTGGCAGAGTGGAGATGTGATAAAACCTCCATCAGTTCTTTACATTCCGGGGGCACCGGGGGCCAATCATCTGTGAATAGAATAGTAGTCGGGCAGTACCATCATATCAGCTTGTTGGTGGGTGTCAGTAATGATGTTGGACATTGAGATTGACATTGAGGGGGATTTTTAGGGTTGGACTTTGCCCTTCATGAATATGAGATCAAAATCCTCTCCAAAAAACAAAGTCCTGTGAAGTAAATGTAACCTCAATTATGTTGTTTAGCGATGTAGATCCAGTGTCATAATGATCTTCTAACACTGCTGCTCCTGTTGCAAACGACAGGTCACCACAGGCGGCTCTGTGTCAACCATATTTGGTCACCAGGGTTCCCTTTTAGGATAAAACAAGCCAACGGGAAACTGGCATTTGGTGGTCATAGTGATATTGCTGCTAAATGATGAACTTCCAGCTGCATTTGCCAGAGGTCTGGGTTGCTGGGCAAACTAATCCAAACTTGGACAGTGTCTTCTCCTATTTACAAAATGGTTTAAAAGAGAAGTATGCCTGCCCTAAATCAGATGTCTTGTCTTGAATGTATCAGTAAAAGTGATCCACATACAAGAGAACTTATTTCAACACCCTACAACCAATTGGTGGTTCAGCCTGATGTTGGTCCTCCCTCAAATGTTGCTAAACTGGAACGTGATTTAGAACATTCCTTTGATACAGGGGATTGGTCTGAAATTTGGTGCACCACCATGTCTTCTTCGCCCAATGTGGCTACAGTGGAGGCAAATTACAAGGTACTAGTGCGCTGGTGTCTGGTTCATGGTCCCAAACTACTCTGCGTGTTGTTTCACGGCTGTTTTGATTCTGGCATACAACGCCATGTTTTGTGGGACTGCCCAGTAGCCCGAGACTTTTGGAAGGCTATATTTGCCCTACCCTTAGAGGTGTTAGAGAGAACAATCCAGCCGGACCCAGCTGTAGCCTTCCTAAACCTCAAACCAGACACCTTGATATGTAGTCATTCAAGCTCTTAACAGCCATAAAATAAACTGTTGCTCGAGCCTGGAAGACCCCTTCTTTATGAGTTGCCGAAGCTAAGCATAGGATGAATCAAACTTTAATTTGTGCTAAAATGGCAGCCATCGGCATTGATAAAGAATGTAAATCTGAAAAAATTTGGCAGCCTTGGATGAAGCGTTGCTTACTTCCTGACTTCAATGACGAGCTGCATAGGAAGAGCCTGGGGTGCCCCCGGGTGAAGGGTCCTCCCAATATATACACTAGTGCAGCAATGGGCAAACTACGGCCCGGCGGACCTTTTAATCCGGCCCGCGGAGCGTGATACATTGGCTGTCAGGATGTGTGTAGGTGGGGCAGCGTGAGGAACGTGAGGGGAGCTAGGCTCCTCTCACAGTCCGCCCTGAAGACCAGAACGGCGCGGGAACACGGCGAGAGGAACGCGCGGAGCAAAGGTAAGTGAATTGACACAGGGGGGACTTGGCTTAGTACTTGGGGGGGAATAGTACTGTGGGGGATGAAATACTATATGAGGGATGAATTACTATGGGGGATGAATTAATATGGGGAATGAATTACTATATGGGGGATGAATTACTATATGGGGTATGAATTACTATATGGGGGATGAATTACTATGTGGGGGATGAATTACTATATGGGGGATGAATTACTATATGGGGGATGAATTAATATGGGGAATGAATTACTATAGGGGGGATGAATTACTATATGGGGGATGAATTACTATATGGGGGATGAATTACTATGGGGGATGAATTACTATATGGGGGATGAATTACTATATGGGGGATGAATTACTATATGGGGGATGAATTACTATGGGGGATGAATTACTATGGGGGATGAATTACTATAGGAGGGATGAATTACTATGGGGGATGAATTACTATATGGGGGATGAATTACTATGGGGGATGAATTACTATGGGGGATGAATTACTATATGGGGGATGAATTACTATGGGGGATGAATTACTATGGGGGGTGAATTACTATATGGGGGATGAATTACTATGGGGGATGAATTACTATATGGGGGATGAATTACTATATGGGGAATGCTTGAGGTGATTGTAGCCGTATTAGTGCATTTGCGACAGAAACAATTGAGTACTGTCCGTGATACTTTTTTTATTTGCACTAACATACAATTTTGAGGACAAGCTTTCGGGGTATGTCCCCTTCTTCAAGGTCTAAGCAGTACTATTAAAATCACAAAGTTTAAGCAGAATGTTAGAAGGGATTGAGAAAAAAAAAAAAAAGGGCTACAGATAAGATACATCAAAAGCGAGGGGGGGAGGGGGGATACAACACTCACACAGAGGGGGTCAAGTTTTAGCTAATAGATAGTCATAAAGCTGTCGGATAATGGTTGAGGAATCCCGTGTCCAAATTAAGGCCGTTATCTTATATGGGGAATGAATTACTATAGGGGGGATGAATTACTATATGGGGGATGAATTACTATATGGGGGATGAATTACTATATGGGGGATGAATTACTATGGGGGATGAATTACTATAGGGGGATGAATTACTATATGGGGGATGAAATACTATATGGGGAATGAATTACTATATGGGGGATGAATTACTATATGGGGGATGAATTACTATGGGGGATGAATTACTATATGGGGGATGAATTACTATATGGAGGATGAATTACTATATGGGGAATGAATTACTATATGGGGGATGAATTACTATGGGGGATGAATTACTATAGGGGGGATGAATTACTATATGGGGGGATGAATTACTATATGGGGGATGAATTACTATATGGGGGATGAATTACTATATGATGGATGAATTACTATATGGGGGATGAATTACTATGGGGGATGAATTACTATATGGGGGATGAATTACTATGGGGAATGAATTACTATGGGGGATGAATTACTATCTACTCTTGGTCCGGCCCCCGGGTCCAATATATGAACCCATTGCGGCCCTCAAGTCAAAAAGTTTGCCCACCCCTGCACTAGTGCCATGTCCTAATTTTGACTAGTCAGAAGAAACAACAATACTACGAATGGACTTTATAGGCACAAAAACAAGGTACACGTATAAATAAAATCAACATTGCTTTATTTGACATTATATCACATATAGACCATGATATTAAAAACCAATTTGGTAATATCCCTGCAATGAAGGTCCCAGATTCCACCATATACAGAAGGAGCACAATCAGTGATGAGGCATGGAAAAGGCCACCACAATGATCCTCGGGGGGGGGGGGGGGGGACATTCGGGCGCTGGAGAATTGGCCCGACATGTTTCATGACTGCCGTCGCTTCCTCGGGGGCTATTAGTATGTCTTCCCACAGTGAAGGTAAATATGAGATGATCCCTTGCATCAAGGAGAACAATGATGATAATCATCAGCCATCCATGGGACATTCATTGCAGGATATTACCAAATAGGGTTTTAATATCATGGTTTATATGTGACATAATGTCTAATAAAGCAATACTGATTTTATTTATAGACGTACCTTGTTTTTGTGCCAATAAAGTCCATTCGTAGTGTTTTTGTTTCAATGACGAGCTATTGCTGCCTTGGTAGATTCCTGCTCCCCTTTCTGGTTCCAAGTACTTGGCCACTCGAGGCTGACCTACCTAAGGGGACCTCTACCTTCCTATGATCCGGCTTCTTTCTATCTCTTATCCTTCCACTGTTTCTCTCTGTTCCTCTCTACCACTTTTTGTCTCCTTGCTTCGGTTACGCTCCGTCTTCCCGGTGTGCAAACGTCTATTGGAGCACAAACAGAATTGCATATTTCACTACTGGGCACTCCTTAGTATTACTCACTTGCACCTCTTGAGGCGATTGCGCCGGTCGGCGTGGAGCCAGTTTTTTTTCTGCACAAGCCATGTGCCTCAGGCACTGTGCTAAGGTGAGAAGACGCCTGTCCAGGTTTAGGTCACTTTTGCCTCGCTGAACTCTGTTTATTGCGGCGCTCTGATGGCACACTCCTATGGGCAACCCGTATGTTTTTGACTCATTTTCATGGTCTGCCTCAAAGATGTTTGGTTTTGTATTCTGTATTTTATGTGAAAAACCAAACAAAGTCCACATTCCTCCTAAAGGCTAAGTTCACCTTTCAGGAAGAAAAAATAAATGCACATATTTTTGCAAAAAAAAACATAAAATGATTTTTTAAAAAATTTTTCCTACAGGAGCCTGCAAAGCATTGTACCCTCGATCAATGGATGGCGGCTGCAATGTCTCATCCACGGGCAGACTGACCATTCGAGCACTCAGGCACTGCCCGAGGGTGAATAGGGAGCCCCATGAGATGCTCCGAGTACCTTTATTGGGCTTTTTTGGGTGTGGTTTGAGTGTGGGCGAGGACACAGGGGCCCCATGATCCCCTACTGCCCGGGGGCCCCATGAGTTGTCAGTCCGCCCCTAGTCTCATCCTTCAACTTTCTTTCCCTTACTTCTGTGTTGGATTTCTGATAGAAAGCTGGAGGAAGTGTCAGTAGACTAGGAGGACTCTCACCAGTGTCCTCGCCATGCATTGGGAGCTACAAGCCTCGAGGATGGGACTTGTAGTTTCTTCATTCACAAACCCCTGTGATTGAATGAGGCAGATGTTCCGGTGGAGCCACGCACAGTCGCATCGATTTTAAACTATGACAGGAACCCAGTCCATGGTCACAGGCCAAGGAGTGAGGAGGGTGAGCGGGTCAGGTACTGCAACATCTTACACGTTATGCCCTAAATACCGGTACAACATGTTCCCAATATAAACATAGCCTTTATGGATTCATTCTTTTTTAAGGATCTATCAATTATTTTATACTTTGGTATTTTTTATTTTTATTAATCTGTGAAAGTTTTTAGTAAAATGTTGGCTTATGGAGTTTCCTGGGGGAGGGGGTGTTAATGGGGAGTGTCTCCAGTACAATGGGACCCTATGAGGAATATTTTGTTGTTAAGGGACATACATGTTGGTGTTGATCCTCTTTTGTACTGGCTATGGGGTCATGTCTACCTATTATTACATGGATATGTCTGTACTTCTTGCACAAAATGTATTATTATTTTAGCTCACCATGTGCTGGCCAAGCTGACCAACTTATCAAGTTGTAGGCACTTTCTATGTCAAGGTCGTATTGGACAATGTCCGCCTGTCTTTAGTTGGATCAGCCAGGAAGTCCCAGCATATTTGTTGTGAGAGATTTAACCCCTCGCCTACCGCGCACTTCTACCCCCTTCCTGCCTACCGGGCACTTCTACCTCCTTCCTGCCTACAGGGCACTTCTACCCCCTTCCTGCCTACCGGGCACTTCTACCCCCTTCCTGCCTACAGGGCACTTCTACCCCCTTCCTGCCTACAGGGCACTTCTACCCCCTTCCTGCCTACCGGGCACTTCTACCCCCTTCCTGCCTACAGGGCACTTCTACCCCCTTCCTGCCTACCGGGCACTTCTACCTCCTTCCTGCCTACCGGACACTTCTACCACCTTCCTGCCTACCGGACACTTCTACCCCCTTCCTGCCTACCGGGCACTTCTACCTCCTTCCTGCCTACCGGGCTCTTCTACCCCCTTCCTGCCTACCGGGCACTTCTACCCCCTTCCTGCCTACCGGGCACTTCTACCCCCTTCCTGCCTACAGGGCACTTCTACCCCCTTCCTGCCTACCGGGCACTTCTACCTCCTTCCTGCCTACCGGACACTTCTACCACCTTCCTGCCTACCGGACACTTCTACCCCCTTCCTGCCTACCGGGCACTTCTACCCCCTTCCTGCCTACCGGGCACTTCTACCTCCTTCCTGCCTACCGGACACTTCTACCACCTTCCTGCCTACCGGACACTTCTACCCCCTTCCTGCCTACCGGGCACTTCTACCTCCTTCCTGCCTACCGGGCACTTCTAACCCCTTCCTGCCTACCGGACACATCTACCCCCTTCCTGCCTACCGGGCACTTCTACCCCCTTCCTTCCTACCGGACACTTCTACCCCCTTCCTGCCTACCAGGCACTTCTACCCCCTTCCTGCCTACCGGACACTTCTACCCCCTTCCTGCCTACCGGGCACTTCTAACCCCTTCTTGCCTACCGGACACTTCTACCCCCTTCCTGCCTACCGGGCACTTCTACCCCCTTCCTGCCTACCGGGCACTTCTACCCCCTCCCTGCCTACCGGGCACTTCTATCCCCTTCCTGTCCACCGGGCACTTCCTTCCCTTCCTGCCCAGGACAATTTTCAGCTTTCAGCGCTCTCACACTTTGAATGACAATTGTGCGGTCATGCAACACTGTACTCATATGACATTGTTATCATTTTTTTGAGACATATAGAGCTTTCTTGCTTTTTTAGTTTTTGCTAAACAAACTAAAAAAGACTGAAAATTTTGAAAAAAATGTTTTTTCTTAGTTTCTGTTATAAAATGTTGTAAATATGTAATTTTTCTCCTTTACTGATGTGCTCTAATGAAGCTGCAGTGATGAGCACTGATAGGCAGCACTGATGAGGAGGCACTGGTAGGTTGCACTGATGGGCATTGACAGCCATCACTTGTGAGCATTGACAAGCATCAATATGATGGGCACTGAAAGGCAACACTAATATATGGCACTGATAGGAGGCACTGATGGGCAAGGACAGGTGGCACTGACTGACACTGATAGGCGGCACTGACTGGCACTGATAGGCAGCACTGACTGACACTGATAGGTGGCACTAATTGGAACTGTTAGGCGGAACTGGTGGGTACTGATAGGTGGCACTTATTGGCGGCACTGGTAGGCAGCACTGACTGCCCCTGATTGGAGGCACTGACTGGCACTGATAGTTGGCACTGAAAGGCAGCTCTGATGGGAACTTATAGGTGTCATTTATGTGCACTGGTAGGCACTGATATGTGGCATTGGTGGGCACTGACATGTGGCATTGATGGGCACTGACAGGTAGCACTGATGGGACTACACTAACTATGAGGGCACTGATGATCAGTGTAGATGTCCCCTCTGAGGAATTCCGATTACCGGCTTTCCCCTCCACACGTGCTGTCAGCATGAGGAGAGGACTGCCGATAACTGGCATTTCCTGTTTACATGCGATCAGCTGTGATTGGACACAGCTGATCACATGACAGAGCCGATGTCGTCGGCTCTTTACTCAGATCGGTGATCCGCAATATCTCAGGGACACAGCGCACCATCAACCGCCGTGCAGCGTGCCCCCAGTGGCATGCATGCGCAGTTAGAGTGGGAGGATGTCATATGATGTCCTCCCAGAATGAGAGAACCGCCAACCTTCCATCATTTCCTTATATGACGGGTGGGAGGCAGTTAAATGCAATATACATGAATACTGAGGTGGTTCCCATTGTTGGATTTTTGATTAGTACATATAATAGGTCTCCCCTCGGCCATCTCCAGCTCTACAATTAGGCCCATTAGGGTGATAAGTTCACCATGCCGGACACAGAGCTTCTTAGATCAAAGGGACTATGATTACTGGAAACTGGAAAACTGAATTAAATTTTGTTTGGCAGAATTCAGAGTCAATAGTCAGTACTGAGTGTATATAATAGTCAATAAGAGACAAACGGCCGCAGGTCCTGAAGTGGTTAAGTATTTCAATGGAATGGAAAGGACTCAGAGATTGTGTTACTCGGTGTGTTCCGTACTTTAGATGTCGGCATTGAAATTAAATCCATCACATTTATGCAAAGTCAATCATGAGACGGATGTCTGAAGGCTTTTTATATATTTCAGATTCTAAATCCATCATTCTGTCTGCTATCCCTGGACGTGTCCCGTCATCTCTGTCCAGAGCTCTCACCAAACCTGGACATGTCTCCGTACTCCTTATCCATTTTAGTTTCAACAGTCTTGGGATTTGTCTTAGCAATACCTTCTAACACTTGTATTGTGATGGTTAACCTGGACAGCATCAGGAAGAAGGAGAAGTTGAGTCCCACCGATGTGATCATCCTGGTTAAGGGAATGGTGAATATTCTCCTCCATAGTTTGATGAGTCTACAGGGAATGCTCCTTGCCTTTTCTCCTGCAGTCCTATGCATTGGAGAAGTATATGCATTTGTGACCACAACCATTTATTTCCTACTGTATTACAGCTTCTGGTTGTCCACCTGGCTCTCTGTTCATTACTGCATCAGCATAACCAATCTCAGCTATGGGTTCTTCATCTGGTTCAGAAGCATTATGGCAAATTCCCTGAGTCAACTTCTATTCCTGACGGCACTTGGGATGTTCACTGTGGGTGTCCCGGCCACCTGGGCTTTGTATGCAGAAAGTCCTATCCAGTCTTCTGAGAACTGTACAGAATCCTCTGATTCCTGGTTCCATGTCAGTCCTTACCATTTCCTGCCTGTGACTCTCCTAGGCATCATTCTACCATTCTGCCTCAGTCTTCTGTGCCTGGTCCTCACGTTCTCCTTTCTGCTCCGACACGTCTGGAGGGTGAAGAATAACGACTCTGGATCAACACGTCCAAATCTTCAGGCTCATGTCACGGCACTGAGGACAATCTTCTTCTTGCTTCTCATCTTCACATTCTTCTTTGTGTCTCAGGTGATTGTGTTTCTTCGAAAATATGCAAGTTTCTCAGTGTCAATATCTGTAGTCAGTTGGAACGTAAGATTATTATGTTCATTGATGGAGGCGGCTGTCATCTTCCAGGCCAGCAACAAGCTGAGAAGGATCATTCTGAGAAGATTCTGGACCAGAAGCTGGAGGAACACAGAGACATAAACTGTAGAGGACCCTTAACCTGAATGTTTAAAGAGTCTACTTTAAACTTTCTGTTTCTTATAGAAATCAGCGTGATAATAATCAAATTAAAATGTTTCTAAAGGCATAGTGTGGAAGGGTTATATCTCCTGTCGTGTTTTAATTGCTCTCTGTGTTCCTCACTTGGGTCTTTTCACCTTGTCCCGGGGATCATTGTCACTGGGGCTGAGAAAATCCTAAGTTTGGAGTTGTCAACAGAGCAGGAATAGAGGGAAATCTTCCAAAGGAGACACCTGTTCTGGTGACAACTATCTAAGAGGGGTTTATTCATTTTGGAGACATTTCCTTTAATTTCATGTTGTGTGTATAGGAGAGGAAATGATGGTAAAGCTCTGAAATGTGGCATAGATGGGAAAAAAAATCTGACAGAGATTTTAGGTGTTGTCTGCTCCATCCAAAAAAAGTTTTGACCTTAGCTAAACCTAAAAGTGCCTGTGTACATTTTATTAATCATCACCCAGGCTTCCACCCTAGCTTCCTCAATGCATAGATGTGGTTCTACAAGCAAGCCTGTACTTACCTCTTCCTGCCCTGCTTGATATCCAATCCGGTATAGCTGCCCATTGGCCACACACACATGTGTCCAATAGAGTTAAATGGGATGTTGCTCCTACTTTTTGGGTATGTCCCATTGTCCTATTTTTGGGCATGTCCCATTGTCCTATTTGGGCATGTTCCGTTGTCCTATTTTTGGGCATGTCCCATTGTCCTATTTTTGGGCATGTCCCATTGTCCTATTTTTGGGCATGTCCCATTGTCCTATTTTTGGGTATGTCCCATTGTCCTATTTTTGGGCATGTCCCATTGTCCTATTTTTGGGTATGTCCCATTGTCCTATTTTTGGGCATGTCCCATTGTCCTATTTTTGGGTATGTCCCATTGTCCTATTTTTGGGCATGTCCCATTGTCCTATTTTTGGGCATGTCCCATTGTCCTATTTTTGGGTATGTCCTATTGTCCTATTTTTGGGTATGTCCTATTGTCCTAGTTGGGTTTGTCCTATTGTCCTTTTTTTGGGTATGCCCCATGCAATTGACTAGTTGATGAGCTTGTCCAGATACTCAAATGATAGATGAGAATTAGATCACACAACACCATGGAATGTAACCTCACTTTTGCATTGTCCTCTTTCTAAATAATCACCTTTTATTTGGCATAATAGATTTATAAGGGACTCCGAGATAACCTGGAAGGAAATCGGAAAGCTTTTTAGAAAATCTCCTTACTTTTCCCTATTTCTCGCCAATATACCATAACCTTGCCTTTCCATAAGGTGGTGAATACCCAGCATTCCAAATATAGACATAAAGGGGATAACTCATTTCCACCATCTTTATAACCCCCAAACATTTCATCCACACACCTGGAACTGTGTTCACAATATCAGACTCCATTGAGAGTTTGTCTGCAATATCTCCAAATGACAGCTTTTTGGAAGAGTCTCTCCAAACATCCCAGTATAGACCTGCAAATGACTACCTTAGACCCAGTTGGTAAATTGGGTCTATCTAGCTCCAATATCTACCTGTCTCTGGGCACTTGACATCCTTACTGACAATATACTGTAGATGACAAACTCTTGATGGTGTACTGTACTATAGGGTTGTTATAAAGGAATCATGGCAGGAAATCCACTACAATATGATACAAAGAGCATAAATCTCCTTACAACAGCACAGACAAGACAATATGGAGAACTCTTACCCGAAATGTGGGGAAAAAAGGTCTACTTTAGCCCACTGCCTTTGGAAGTGTTTCTTGATACATGACTTCTGGAAGAATGTGAACAATTATACTGGAAAAATGGAACAGCTCCATTGGATCCCATGTTTTTACTGGTTAGTGACTGGGAGTTACCTGCTAGAATCTTGACTGTCTCACCATGATGAAAAATTGGGTACTTATTTGCCTTCTAATAGCCAGACATTGCAAATCGCAAAACTGGTTTTCTAAGACTCCTTTGAGACTTTCCAAAAATGAACGTTATCTCTGAGAATATCTAGAAAGAATAGCGCTGGTTGGCATCGCTGCCAAAAGAATCTCAAACTAAGCAATTGTTCAAAGATGGTTGCAATATGTTGGTAAAACCCTTGACTCAGAAAAATGGACAATCCTCTCAACCTTCAAATATACATCACAGTATGCCAAGGAGGTGCTGTGCCGGAACATAGAGAGCTTCTGCCTATTGTTGCCTTCAAGGTTGCAATTTTGACTTTGTATTGCTTGTTACCCCTACATGACCTGCGTTGTTTGGAATGGGTTGCCTTTTATAATTACTGCCCATCTTGGCAAGGCAACTTAATATGTTATTTGAGCTAAGTTCGTTTTTTTTGCCATCTTTTTAAAAATTCTGTGGCTTCGTCTGAGTTTGATGTATATATACCATAACTGACCCTTAGTCGATATTTGGACACACCCACAAACTATGTCATAGATCTTTCTTTGCAGATTTTTAGGATTGAGTTGCATTGATCTGTGTGGTAATGATTGATCCAAGTTACTGACTACCTGTCTGAAAGTTGATCTAGGCCACTGACAGACTTACGTAACGCCTCTAAACGTGCTTCTATGTGCTGCCGTGATTGTATGTGTAACAGACAAAACCCTAATAAAATGTAAAAGAAAAATGAACATCCAATGCATTCATTAATGAATTAAAAAGAGAAAATGTTAATTTTATTCCTGTTTCATGAAAAAACGATAAAACAGAAAATGAAACATATGAATTAGTTAAAATCTTATGAGAAAGGCCACTAGAGGGAGTGCGGGAACCATAAACCTCCGGGGTAGTGACCACTAGAGGGAGTGCGGGAACCATAAACCTCCGGGGTAGTGACCACTAGAGGGAGTGCGGGAACCATAAACCTCCGGGGTAGTGACCACTAGAGGGAGTGCAGGAACTATAAACCTCCAGGGTAGTGACCACTAGAGGGAGTGCGGGAACTATAAACCTCCGGGGTAGTGACCACTAGAGGGAGTGCGGGAACCATAAACCTCTGGGGTAGTGGCCACTAGAGGGAGTGCAGGAGCCATAAACCTCCGGGGTAGTGACCACTAGAGGGAGTGTGGGAGCCATAAACCTCCGGGGTAGTGACCACTAGAGGGAGTGCAGGAGCAATAAACCTCCGGGGTGGTGACCACTAGAGGGAGCGCGGGAACCATAAACCTCCGGAGTAGTGACCACTAGAGGGAGTGCAGGAACCATAAACCTCTGGAGTAGTGACCACTAGAGGGAGTGTGGGAGCCATAAACCTCTGGGGTAGTGACCACTAGAGGGAGTGTGGGAGCCATAAACCTCTGGGGTAGTGGCCACTAGAGGGAGTGCGGGAACCATAAACCTCCGGAGTAGTGACTAGAGATGAGCGAATTATTCAAAAATTCGATTCGGCTGATTCGCCAAATTTTCGGAATAAATTCGATTCGATGCGAATTTATTCACTGCGAATGTAACTTATTAAAAGGGTGTTTCTAGGCTTCAGAGAGCCTTTATATTAGTGCAGAACACTGTACCTTTAATTTAAATGCCCTTGGAGTCTGCTGGGGAAGAGAAATAATACTGTCAGTCAGTATGACATGCAGATGAGTGCCGTCCATCTTAGAATCACCGCACACTTCACTCATTTGGGCAGTCACGGGGCACGACGAAGAAGAAGAAGAAGAAGATGAAGAAGAAGAAGAATGAAAAGAAGAATGAAAAGAAGAAGAAGAAGAATGAAAAAAAGAATGAAAAGAAGAAGAAGAAGAATGAAAAGAAGAAGAAGAAGAATGAAAAGAAGAATGAAAAGAAGAAGAAGAAGAATGAAAAGAAGAATGAAAAGAAGAAGAAGAATGAAAAGAAGAAGAAGAAGAATGAAAAGAAGAATGAAAAGAAGAAGAAGAAGAATGCAAAGAAGAAGAAGAAGAATGAAAAGAAGAATAAGAAGAATGAAAAGAAGAAGAAGAAGAATGAAAAGAAGAATGAAAAGAAGAAGAAGAAGAATGAAAAGAAGAATGAAAAGAAGAAGAAGAAGAATGAAAAGAAGAAGAAGAAGAATGAAAAGAAGAAGAAGAAGTAGGATGAGGATGAAGAAGAATTCCATTCCAGCAAAAAGTGTATCTGCAGAGAGCTCCGCTATTTCTGACAGTTCTCTGACAGTTCCTTCACATTTACAGCGGTTGAAACATTGTATCTATTTGTTTCCGAATAAAAACATCTGTATCCTAAATGGAAACAAATAGATACAATGTTTCAACCGCTGTAAATGTGAAGGAACTGTCAGAACTGTCAGAAATAGCGGAGCTCTCTGCAGGGACACTTTTTGCCGGCTGTAGAAGGGATGAAAATCGGCGGATCGGGGAAAATTCGATTCGTGCATCCGAAGTTTGCTAATCTTCGGATTCGACGCAAATCAAATTGTTCCTAATATTCGAAACGAATTCCACTTCGCCAGGTTCGATTCGCTCATCTCTAGTAGTGACCACTAGAGGGAGTGCAGGAACCATAAACCTCTGGAGTAGTGACCACTAGAGGGAGTGTGGGAGCCATAAACCTCCGGGGTAGTGACCACTAGAGAGAGTGTGGAAGCTCCGGAGTAGTGACCACTAGAGGGAGTGTGGAAGCTCTGAGGTAGTGACCACTAGAGGGAGTATGGAAGCTCCGAGGTAGTGACCACTAGAGGGAGTGTGGAAGCTCTGGGTAGTGACCACTAGAGGGAGTGTGGAAGCTCTGGGATAGTGACCACTAGAGGGAGTGTGGAAGTTCCAGGGTAGTGACCACTAGAGGGAGTGTGGAAGCTCTGGGATAGTGACCACTAGAGGGAGTGTGGAAGTTCCAGGGTAGTGACCACTAGAGGGAGTGTGGAAGCTCTGGGATAGTGACCACTAGAGGGAGTGTGGAAGTTCCAGGGTAGTGACCACTAGAGGGAGTGTGGAAGCTCTGGGATAGTGACCACTAGAGGGAGTGTGGAAGCTCTGAGGTAGTGACCACTAGAGGGAGTGTGGAAGCTCTGGGGTAGTGACCACTAGAGGGAGTGTGGAAGCTCCGGGGTAGTGACCACTAGAGGGAGTGTGGAAGCTCCGGGGTAGTGACCACTAGAGGGAGTGTGGAAGCTCTGAGGTAGTGACCACTAGAGGGAGTGTGGAAGCTCTGGGGTAGTGACCACTAGAGGGAGTGTGGAAGCTCCGGGTAGTGACCACTAGAGGGAGTGTGGAAGCTCCGGGGTAGTGACCACTAGAGGGAGTGTGGAAGCTCTGGGGTACTGACCACTATAGGAAACAATTTTTCGATATCACGTCATTGAAAAAGGATACAAAGGGGAAAAGTGGGGCCCAAGAGCAGCCATTAGGATGTTTTTCTTTCGGCGGACATCAGTAACATTCACTGTGGATGACGTGGATCTACATTACTGGATGGCATGATTGACAAAGGATGTGCAGTGGGCATGGGGGTGGGTCTGACAGTTTACTCTGATCCCAGGTTTGGATTGGATTTTGCCTGTTCAGCTCCCTGGTTAGAGGGGGTATTTTTAATGCTTCTTTGTATGACAATTTCCCTCTGTCATTAATTCCTATGGAACCACCAACGGAGTCCCTGGGAACCATCAATGCCACTGGGAATCCCTCCACTTAAGCAAAGGGGCAGGGATACTAGTGACATCACTGCCCAAATATGGCCACTTAGTCAATGATGTCACCACCATCCCTGTCCCTTCCCTTATATAACGGGTCTTTCTCCATACCCATCCTTATACACTATATTGCCAAAAGTATTGGGCCGCCGGCCTTTACACGCACATGAACTGTAATGGTCCCCCAGTCTTAGTCCGTAGGGTTCAATATTGAGTTGGCCCCGCCCTTTCCACGCACATGACCTTTAATGGCCCCCCAGTCTTAGTCCGTAGGGTTCAATATTGAGTTGGCCCCGCCCTTTGCAGCTATAACAGCTTCAACTCTTCTGGGAAGGCCGCCCACAAGGTTTAGGAGGGTGTCTATGGGAAGGTTGGACCATTCTTCCAGAAGCACATTTGTCAGGTCAGGCACTGATGTCGGGGGAGGAGGCCTGGCTCGCAGTCTCCGCTCTAATTCATCCCAAAGGTGTTCTATGGGGTTGAGGTCAGGACTCTGTGCAGGACAGTCAAGTTCCTCCACCCCAAACTGGCTCCTCCATGTCTTTATGGACCTTGCTTTGTGCACTGGTGTGCAGTCATGTTGGAACAGGAAGGGGCCATCCCCAAACTCCTCCCACAAAGTTGGGAGCATGAAATTGGCCAAATTGTCTTGGTATGCTGTTGTTCCCAGTGGCTCCCACTTTGTTATAATCCCACTAACAGTTGAGCGTGGAATATTTAGTAGCCAGGAAATGTCACGGATGGACTTATTGCCCAGGTGGCCACCTATCACGGGACCACGCTTGGAGTCACTGAGCTCCTGAGAGCGACCCATTCTTTCACCAATGTTTGTAGAAGCAGTCTGCATGCCTAGGGGCTTGATTGTATGCACCTGTGTCCATGGAGGGGATTGGAACACCTGAATCACATGATTTGGAGGGCGGGGACAATACCTTGGGCAATATATCATATATCTAATGACAATAATATACAGTAGGTAACACCGGGAGTCTCATTGGGACCAGTTGTGTGCACCGAGTCACTTTCTTCTTCTTTCTGTGAGCCAGAAATCTTTAGGCCTCATTATTGACGATGGATTTACACTGGGGGGGGGGGGGGGGGGCTTTTCTTGAGATTTAAAGTGGTTCTAAAGGCTCAAAGTTTTTTACGTTAATGCATTTTGAAATGGGCAGATCTATAGTCATTGGCTCCCACTCTTGCCAATAAGCTCCAGTGACAATGGAGTGGGGGATGGGGCCGAGTCCTGATTTTCGTGTCAATGGATGCAGCAGGACTCGGGAGCAAGCCTACACAAGTACCCCATGGGAATCAGCTTCCTACTGGAGGCCTCAGCAAGAGAGGAGGAGCTCGGAGGACCAGAGAAGAGGAAGATCGGTTGCACAGAGCAGGTAAGCACAGAGCAGGCTTGCTATTAAAAAACCCAAATAAATTCCTTTACAACCACTTTCATAAAGGATTTGTCAAACATTTGGGGGCCTTTATTTCTAGGTTGCCCCATACTCAATCACCTAGGGGAGGCAGTATCTATGGGTTCCATTATTACTAAAGGGGGAATCCAGATTTCAATATGTCTCCCTCCTAAAGATTCCCCCTCCACAACCACTGGCCTGGGTTGTGGGGAAGAGGCTCTTGACCATTTCAAAGAGGAGGGGGGCAAGACTTTTGGAAGGATATTTTTGCCCTAGCCTCAGAGATGTTTGAGATAACACTCCAGCCGGACTCAGCCGTAGCCATCCTAAACCCCAAATCGGACACCTTGACGCACAGCGAATTCAAACTCTTGCTACAGCTCTTAATAGCCACATAAAAAGGTTGCTCGAGCCTGGAAGACCCCTTCTTTAGTGGTTGCCGAAGCTAAGCATAGGATGAATCAAGCTTTAATTCATGCTAAAATGGCAGCCATCGGCATTGATAAAGAATGTAAATTTGAAAATAATTTGGCAGCCTTGGATGAAGCGTTGCTTACTTCCTGACTTCCACGACGAGCTATTGATGCCGTGGTAGATTCCTGCTCCACTTTCTGGTTCTAAGTACTTGGCCACTCTGGGTCGACCTACCTAAGGAGACCTCTACCTTCCTAAGATCCGGCTTCTTTCTATCTCTTATCCTTCCACTTTTTCTATCGGTTCCTCTCTACCACTTTTTGTCTTCTTGCTTCGGTTACGCTCCGTCTTCCCGGTGTGCAAACGTCTATTGGATGCTACTGGGCACTCCTTAGTATTACTCACTTGCACCTCTTGAGGCGATTGCGCCGGTCGGCGTGGAGCCAGTTTTTTTTCTGCACAAGCCATGTGCCTCAGACATTGCGCTAAGGTGAGAAGACGCCTGTCCAGGTTTAGGTTACTTTTGCCTCGTTGAACTCTGTTTATTGCGGCGCACTGATGGCACACTCCTATGGGCAACCCGTATGTTTTTGACTCATTTTCATGGTCTGCCTCAAAGATGTTTGGTTTTGTATTCTGTATTTTATGTGAAAAACCAAACAAAGTCCACATTCCCCCTAAAGGCTAAGTTCACCTTTCAGGAAGAAAAAATAAATGCACATATTTTTGCAAAGAAACCCATAAAATGATGTTTTAGTATTTTTCCCTACAGGAGCCTGCAAAGCATTGTACCCTCTGTCATTGGATGGCGGCTGCAATGTCTGATCCAGGGGTGGACTGACCATTCGAGCACTCAGGCACTGCCCGAGGGCCGGGGGTGAGTAGAGAGACCCATGAGATGCCCCGAGTACCTTTATTGGGCTTTTTTGGGTGTGGTTTGAGTGTGGGCGAGGACACAGGGGCCCCATGATCCCCTACTGAACCATGAGTTGTCAGTCTACCCCTGGTCTCATCCTTCAACTTTCTTTCCCTTACTGTACTTCTGTGTCGGATTTCTGCTAGAAAGCTGGAGGAAGTGTCAGTGGACTAGGAGGACTCTCACCAGTGTCCTCGCCATGCATTGAGAGCTACAAGCCTGGAGGATGGGACTTGTAGTTTCTTCATTCACAAACCCCTGTGATTGAATGACGCAGATGTTCCGGTGGAGACACGCACAGTCGCATCGATTTTAAACTATGACAGGAACCCAGTCCATGGTCGCAGGGGAGGTGGGCGGGTCAGGTACTGGAACATATTACACGTTACGCCCTAAATATCAATATAACATGTTCCAAAGATACACGTAGCCTTTATGGATTCATTCTTTCTTAAAGATCTATCAATTACAACCCCGGGCAAAAAGTATGGAATCACCACTCTTGGAAAAAGTTCATTCAATTGTTTAATTGGGTAGAAAAAAACGAATCACAGAAACGCCTCAAAACTATTTTCATGTAACATTCCAACCTTCTGGCTTTATGAAACACTTACAAAAAATAAAAAAGAAAGGAAACTGAAGTCAATTGCAACTGTTTTTGCAGATCAAGTAGAGGAAAAAAAATGGAATCCCTCAATTCTGAGGAATATATAATGGAATCATGAAAAAACCCTACCGTATACCACTCATACCGTATTGCACCACCTCCGCTCTTAGACCAGCGGGAATTCTCTGAGGCATGGATTTAACTATCGACAAACACGATTCTTCATCAATCCGGCTCCAACTTCCTCTTATTGTGTTTCCAGATCAGCTTTGCTGGTTGGAGCCTTGTCATGGACCAGTTTCTTTCATTTCCACCATATATTTTCAGTAGGATTGAGGTCCGGACTATTTGAAGGCCATGCCATTGACATTATATGACTTTCTTGAAGGAACGTTTCCACGGCTTTTGCCCTACGGCAAGAGGCATTATCATCCTGAAACATGATGTCATCATCACCAAACATCCTTCCAATGGATGGAATAAGAAAGGTGTCCAAAATCTCAATATAAACTTGTTCAGTTATTGAAGATTTAATGACCGTCACCTCCCCCGTACCTTTACCTGACATACAACCCCATATCATCAATGAAGGTGGAAAGTTGCGTGTTTTCTTCAGACAGTCGTCTTTAGACATTTCATTGGAACGGCACCAAACAAAAGTTCCAGCGTCCTCACCCTGCCCAATGCAGATTGGTGATTCATCACTGAATATCACTTCATCCAGTCCTCCACAGTCCATGATGGCTTTTCTTTGGCCCACCATAGCCTTGTTTTTTTCTGTTTAGGTGTACTATAATATATATATATAATAGTCATAGTGCTGAGTGTATATAATAGTCATAGTACTGAGTGTATATAACGGTCATAGTACAGAGTGTATATAATGGTCATAGTACAGAGTGTATATAATGGTCATAGTACAGAGTGTATATAACGGTCATAGTACTGAGTGTATATAATGGTCATAGTACAGAGTGTATATAATGGTCATAGTACTGAGTGTATATAACGGTCATAGTACAGAGTGTATATAATGGTCATAGTACAGAGTGTATATAACGGTCATAGTACAGAGTGTATATAATGGTCATAGTACAGAGTGTATATAACGGTCATAGTACTGAGTGTATATAATGGTCATAGTACAGAGTGTATATAATGGTCATAGTACTGAGTGTATATAACGGTCATAGTACAGAGTGTATATAATGGTCATAGTACAGAGTGTATATAACGGTCATAGTACTGAGTGTATATAATGGTCATAGTACAGAGTGTATATAATGGTCATAGTACAGAGTGTATATAACGGTCATAGTACTGAGTGTATATAATGGTCATAGTACTGAGTGTATATAATGGTCATAGTATAGAGTGTATATAATGGTCATAGTACAGAGTGTATATAATGGTCATAGTACAGAGTGTATATAATGGTCATAGTACAGAGTGTATATAATGGTCATAGTACAGAGTGTATATAATGGTCATAGTACAGAGTGTATATAATGGTCATAGTACAGGGTGTATATAATGGTCATAGTACAGAGTGTATATAATGGTCATAGTACAGAGTGTATATAACGGTCATAGTACAGAGTGTATATAATGGTCATAGTACAGAGTGTATATAACGGTCATAGTACAGAGTGTATATAATAGTCATAGTACAGAGTGTATATAACGGTCATAGTACAGAGTGTATATAACGGTCATAGTACAGAGTGTATATAATGGTCATAGTACAGAGTGTATATAATGGTCATAGTACAGAGTGTATATAATGGTCATAGTACAGAGTGTATATAACGGTCATAGTGCTGAGTGTATATAATAATCAATAGGATACAATCAGCCGCCAATCCTGAAGTGGTTAAGTACCTCGGTATAATGGAAATGTCTCAGAGATTGTGTTACTCGGTGTGTTCCGTACTTTAGATGTCGGCATTGCAATGAAATCCATCACATTTATGCAAAGTCAATCATGAGACGGATCTCTGAGGGCTTTTTCCATAATTCAGACTCTAAATCCATCATTCCGTCTGCTATCACTGGACGTGTTCCGTCATCTCTGCCCAGAGCTCACACCAAACCTGGACATGTCTCCATACTTCCTATCTATTGTAATCTCTGCAGTCTTGGGACTCATCTTGGCAATACCTTCTAACACTTGTATTGTGATGGGGAACCTGGACAGCATCAGGAAGAAGGAGAAGTTGAATCCCACCGATGTGATCTTCCTGGCTAAGGGAATGGTGAATATTCCCTTCCAGTGTTTGTTGAGTCTACATGGAATGCTTTTTGCCTTTTCTCCTGCAATCTCATACACTGGAAAAGTTTATGCATTTGTGACCACATCAATTTACTTCCTAATTTATTTCAGCTTCTGGTTGACCTTCTGGCTCTCGGCTCATTACTGTACCAGCATCACCAATCTCAGCTATGGGTTCTTCATCTGGTTAAAGAGAATTGTGTCCAATTTCCTGAGTCGGGTTCTATTCCTGACAGCACTTGGGCTATTCATTGTGAGTGTCCCGACCATGTGGACTTTGAATGTAGACAATAATATCCAGTCTTCTGAGAACAGTACAGGTACAACCTTCTTTACCAATGAAATTTGCAATGTCAGATTTTTCTACTTTTTGTCTGTGACCTTCCTTGGCTGCGTTCTGCCATTCTGCCTTAGTCTCCTGTGCCTGGTCCTCACTTCCTCCTTTCTGCTCAGACACGTCTGGAGGGTGAAGAATAACGACTCTGGATCAACACGTCCAAATCTTCAGGCTCATGTCACGGCACTGAGGACAATCTTCTTCTTACTTCTCATCTTCACCTTCTTCTTTATGTCTCAGGTGATTGTGTTTCTTCAAAAATATAGAAAGTTCTCAGTGTCAATAACTACAGTCATTTGGAACATAAAATTATTAAGTCCATTGATGGAGGTTGCTGTCATCTTCCAGGCCAGCAACAAGCTGAGAAGGATCATTCTGAGAAGATTCTGGACCAGAAGCTGGAGGAACACAGAGACCTAAACTGTAGAGGATCCTTAACTTGAACATTTAAAATATGTACTTTAAAGGTTCTGCTTGTTGTAGAAATATATGTGATAGCAACTTAAAATGTTTTTAAAAGCAACACTTTTAGTTTTGGATGGAGTGTTGAATTGTTATTGCTTTCTGTCTTCCTTATTTAGGTAATTCACCTCCTCTATTCATCCCAGCGATCATTGTCAATGGGGCTGAAATTGATGAGAATAGAGGGGAAATCGTACCTTGGGACACTTGTAATGGTGACAACTGTCTAAGAGGGATTGTTACACTTCCTCTAATTTCACGCTGTGTGTGTATAGGAGAGGAAGTGGTGAGAAAGCTCTGAAATGGGACACAGATGAACAAAAACCTCCAAGAAATCATAAGCATTGCCTGCCCCATCCAATAAAAGATTTGACCTTAGCTAAACTTTAAAGTACTTTATACATTTAAATTAAAAGTTACCCAGTCCCCTATCCTAGCCTCCTCAATGCATAGATCTAGGTTCCTCCACCAGAAAATTCATACTTACCTTCTCCTGCCCTGCTTCATGTCCAGTCTGGTATAGCTGCCCATTGGACCCACACACATACAGTATCTTCCAGAAGTGAGTTCACCCCTCACA
Organism: Staurois parvus; assembly: GCF_062004578.1. Taxonomy (NCBI): domain Eukaryota; kingdom Metazoa; phylum Chordata; class Amphibia; order Anura; family Ranidae; genus Staurois; species Staurois parvus. The sequence goes on from NW_028317830.1 coordinate 245,725, forward strand.
TGTTTGTAAATATTTGATTCTCTTCATGTGACAACACTGAAGAAATGACACTTTGCTACAATGTGACGTAGTCAGTGTACAGCTTGTATAACATGGAAATTTTCTGTCCCCTCAAAATAACTCAACACGCCTCCATTAATGTCTAAACTGCCGGCAACACCAGTGACTCCACCCCTAAGTGACAAGGTCCAAATTGGGCCCAAAGTGTCAATATTTTGTGTGGCTGCCATTATTTTCCAGCACTGCCTTAACCCTCCTGGGCATGGAGGTCACCAGATCTTCACAGGTTGTCACTGGAGTCCTCTTCCACTCCTTCATGATGACATCACAGAGCTGGTGGATGTTAGACACCTTGTGCTCCTCCACATTCCATTTGAGGAGGCCCCACAGATGCTCAATAGAGTTTAGGTCTGGAGACATGCTTGGCCAGTCCATCACCTTCATCCTCAGCTTCTTTAGCAAGGCAGTGGTTGTCTTGGAGGTGTATTTGGGGTCGTTATGTTGGAATACTGCCCTGCGGCTCAGTCTCCACAGGGAGGGGATCATGCTCTGCTTCAGTATGTCACAGTACATGTTGGTATTCATGGTTCCCTCAATGAACTGTAGCCCCCCAGTGCCGGCAGCACTCATGCGGCCCCAGACCATGACACCCCCACCACCATGCTTGACTGTAGGCAAGACACACTTGTACACAGTTCGGGGGAGGGGTGGACTCACTTCTGGGAAATACTGTACATCCAATAGAGTTAAATTGGACGTTGCTCCTACTTTTTGGGTTTGTTCCCCTGTCCTATTTTGGATATGTCCTATACAATTGACTGGTCGCTGGGCTCATCCAGATACTCAAATGATGGATTAGAACACCATGGAATTTAACCTCACTCTTACATTGTTCTCTTTCCAAAATGTCACCTTTTATTTGACATAATAGATTTATAAGGGACTCTGAGATAACATAGTTACATAGTTAGTCTGGCTGAAAATAGACAAAAGTCCATCTGGTTCAACCAAAAAAACCCCAAAAGTTATAATCCTACACCCACAGTTAATCCAGAGGAAGGCAAAAAACCCAGCAAAGCTCAATCCAATGTGCTCCTGCAGGGGAAAAAATTCCTTCCTTATCCCCCGAGAGGCAATCGGATATTCCCTGGATCAACTTTCCCTATAAATGTTATATCCAGTTATATTCTGTGTATCCAAGAAAGAATCCAGGACTTTCCTACAGCAATCCACTGAGCTGGCCACAACCAACTCTGGAGGGAGTCTATTCCACATTCTCACAGCTCTCACTGTGAAGAAACCTTAGAAGACAACCTGGAAGGAAATCAGAAAGTACTTAGAAAAATCCCCATACTTTTCCAAAAACTTGCCAATTAACCACAACCCTGTCTTTCCATAAGGCAACGAATACCCAGAATTCCAAATATAGACAGAAAAGGGGAAAACTGATTTCCACCATCTTTTTTAACCCCAAACATTTTAACCATCCACCTGGAACTGTGTTCACAATATCAGACTCCATTGAGAGTTTGTCTGCAATATCTTCAAATGACTTTTTTTTGGAAGAGTCTCTCCAAACATCCCAGTATAGACCTGCAAATGGCTACCTTAGACCCAACTGGTCTGTCTAGCTCCAATATCTACCTGTCTCTGAAAAACCTTAAGGCTTATAAATCGGAGAAATTATATTTACAGAAATGGGCACTTAACTCCCTTATTGGCAATATATTGTAGATGACAAACCCTTGATGGGGTACTGCGCTGTTTGTAGGATTGTTAAAAAGGAATCATGGAGGGCAATCCACCACAAAATCCTACACAGAGCATACATCTCCTTACAACAGAGCAGACAGGACTCTATTATGGAGAATCCCTGCTCTAAATGTGAGGAAAGTGGTCTACTTTAGCCCACTGAGCTTGGAAGTGTTCCTTGATACAAGAGTTCTGGATGAATGTGAACAATTATACTGAAGAAAATGGAACAACACCATTCCAATGGATCCCATGTGAATACAATTCCGTGACTGGGATCCACCTGCAGAACCTCGACACAAGACTGGGTACTTGTTTGCCATCTAGCGTCCAAACATTGCATATCACAAGATGGGTTCTCTAGTACTTTCCAAAGTTGGACATTATCTCTGAGAATATTTCTATCTAGAAAGTTTAGTGCTGGTTGGCATCTCTGCCAAAGAATCCCGAACTAAGTGGTTTTTAAAAAAAAAAAATTGGCAAAATCCTTGACTCAGAAAAATTGAAAATTCTCTCAACGTTCAAATATACAGCATAGTAAGCCAAGGAGGTGCTGTGCCGGAATCTAGAGAGCGTCTGTATATTGTTACATTCAAGGATGCAAATTTGACCTCTGATTGATTGGTCCACATGACCTGTTCTGATCCAACTGGGTTTTCCATTATAATTACTGCCCACCTTGAGAAGATTCTTGTCACTTGTTCTTTTTTTGCCATATTTTTAAAAGTTCTAAGCTTGCTGTATGGATTATTGACCCTTAGCCCTGGTTCACACCGGTGTGACTTCAGGTGTGACATGACATTTACCAATCACACTTGAAGTTGCATCTATTTCTATGGCACTGTCTTAATCAGTGTGTTTTGAATTAGCTCAATTTCTGCACTACTTTCTCCGATTTCATTGCGACTTGCACTAACTTCTGTGAAATGAAGTTTCAAGCCGCAGTGAAATCGGAGATACAAATCGCACCGATCTGCAGCTTTGCAATCATTCTACTTCAAGTGAAGCACAGCGATTACAAAGTTGTGTTCAGTGTGAACCCGGGCTTAGTCCACTGATCTGTGGCCCCCCCAAAAACTGTGTCATAGGTCTTTCTTTGCAACATTTTGGGGTTGAGTTATATTGATGTGGGTGTTAATGTTTGACCCAAGTTTCTGATTACCTGTCTGAGGGCTGATCTAGGGCACAAATTGTTCACAGTCCACTGAATGACTATTGTAGCACCAATAAATGAGTTTCTATGTACTGCTGTGTTTGTATGTGTAACAGCAAACAAAAAACATCCAATACATTATTAATGAGACAAAAAGAGAAACTGTTAATTTGAATTTTATTCCTCTTTCTTAACAAAAGAAAAAAAAATGAAATATATGAAAATATTAAAATGTTATCAGAAAGGCCACTAGAGGGAGTGCGGGAACCATAAACCTCCGGGGTAGTGACCACTAGAGGGAGTGCGGGAACCATAAACCTCCGGGGTAGTGACCGCTAGAGGGAGTGCGGGAACCATAAACCTCCGGGGTAGTGACCACTAGAGGGAGTGCGGGAGCCATAAACCTCCGGGGTAGTGACCACTAGAGGGAGTGCGGGAACCATAAACCTCCGGGGTAGTGACCGCTAGAGGGAGTGCAGGAACCATAAACCTCCGGGGTAGTGACCGCTAGAGGGAGTGCGGGAGCCATAAACCACCGGGGTAGTGACCACTAGAGGGAGTGCGGGAACCATAAACCACCGGGGTAGTGACCACTAGAGGGAGTGCGGGAACCATAAACCTCCGGGGTAGTGACCACTAGAGGGAGTGCGGGAACCATAAACCTCCGGGGTGGTGACCGCTAGAGGGAGTGCGGGAACCATAAACCTCCGGGGTAGTGACCACTAGAGGGAGTGCGGGAACCATAAACCTCCGGGGTAGTGACCGCTAGAGGGAGTGCAGGAACCATAAACCTCCGGGGTAGTGACCGCTAGAGGGAGTGCGGGAGCCATAAACCTCCGGGGTGGTGACCGCTAGAGGGAGTGCGGGAGCCATAAACCTCCGGGGTGGTGACCGCTAGAGGGAGTGCGGGAACCATAAACCTCCGGGGTAGTGACCACTAGAGGGAGTGCGGGAGCCATAAACCTCCGGGGTGGTGACCGCTAGAGGGAGTGCGGGAGCCATAAACCTCCGGGGTAGTGACCGCTAGAGGGAGTGCAGGAACCATAAACCTCCGGGGTAGTGACCGCTAGAGGGAGTGCGGGAGCCATAAACCACCGGGGTAGTGACCACTAGAGGGAGTGCGGGAACCATAAACCACCGGGGTAGTGACCACTAGAGGGAGTGCGGGAACCATAAACCTCCGGGGTAGTGACCACTAGAGGGAGTGCGGGAACCATAAACCTCCGGGGTGGTGACCGCTAGAGGGAGTGCGGGAACCATAAACCTCCGGGGTAGTGACCACTAGAGGGAGTGCGGGAACCATAAACCTCCGGGGTAGTGACCGCTAGAGGGAGTGCAGGAACCATAAACCTCCGGGGTAGTGACCGCTAGAGGGAGTGCGGGAGCCATAAACCTCCGGGGTGGTGACCGCTAGAGGGAGTGCGGGAGCCATAAACCTCCGGGGTGGTGACCGCTAGAGGGAGTGCGGGAACCATAAACCTCCGGGGTAGTGACCACTAGAGGGAGTGCGGGAGCCATAAACCTCCGGGGTGGTGACCGCTAGAGGGAGTGCGGGAACCATAAACCTCCGGGGCGGTGACCACTAGGGGGAGTGCGGGACCCATAAACCACCAGGGCAGTGACCACTAGGGGGAGTGCGGGAACCATAAACCACCGGGGTAGTGACCACTAGAGGGAGTGCGGGAACCATAAACCTCCGGGGTAGTGACCGCTAGAGGGAGTGCGGGAACCATAAACCTCCGGGGTGGTGACCGCTAGGGGGAGTGCGGGAGCCATAAACCTCCGGGGTGGTGACCGCTAGAGGGAGTGCGGGAGCCATAAACCTCCGGGGTAGTGACCACTAGGGGGAGTGCGGGACCCATAAACCACCGGGGTAGTGACCACTAGGGGGAGTGCGGGACCCATAAACCACCGGGGTAGTGACCACTAGGGGGAGTGCGGGAACCATAAACCACCGGGGTAGTGACCACTAGAGGGAGTGCGGGAACCATAAACCTCAGGGGTAGTGACCGCTAGAGGGAGTGCGGGAGCCATAAACCTCCGGGGTGGTGACCACTAGAGGGAGTGCGGGAGCCATAAACCTCCGGGGTGGTGACCACTAGAGGGAGTGCGGGAGCCATAAACCTCCGGGGTGGTGACCACTAGAGGGAGTGCGGGAACCATAAACCTCTGGGGTGGTGACCGCTAGAGGGAGTGCGGGAGCCATAAACCTCCGGGGTAGTGACCGCTAGAGGGAGTGCGGGAACCATAAACCTCCGGGGTACTGACCGCTAGAGGGAGTGCGGGAGCCATAAACCTCCGGGGTACTGACCGCTAGAGGGAGTGCGGGAGCCATAAACCTCCGGGGTGGTGACCGCTAGAGGGAGTGCGGGAGCCATAAACCTCCGGGGTATTGACCGCTAGAGGGAGTGCGGGAGCCATAAACCTCCGGGGTGGTGACCGCTAGAGGGAGTGCGGGAACCATAAACCTCCGGGGTAGTGACCGCTAGAGGGAGTGCGGGAACCATAAACCTCCGGGGTGGTGACCGCTAGAGGGAGTGCGGGAACCATAAACCTCCAGGGAGGTGATTGCTAGAGGGAGTGCGGGAACCATAAACCTCCGGGGTGGTGACCACTAGAGGGAGTGCGGGAGCCATAAACCTCCGGGGTACTGACTGCTAGAGGGAGTGCGGGAACCATAAACCTCCGGGGTAGTGACCACTAGAGGGAGTGCGGGACCCATAAACCTCTGAGGTAGTGACCACTAGAGGGGGTGCGGGAGCCATAAACCTCCGGGGTAGTGACCACCAGAGGGGGTGTGGGAGCCATAAACCTCCGGGGTACTGACTGCTAGAGGGAGTGCGGGAACCATAAACCTCCGGGGTAGTGACCACTAGAGGGGTGCGGGAGCCATAAACCTCCTCGGTAGTGACCACTAGAGGGAGTGCGGGAACCATAAACCTCCGGGGTAGTGACCACTAGAGGGAGTGCGGGAGCCATAAACCTCCGGGGTAGTGACCACAAGAGGGAGTGCGGGAGCCATAAACCTCCGGGGTAGTGACCACTAGAGGGAGTGCGGGAACCATAAACCTCCGAGGTAGTGACCACTAGAGGGAGTGCGGGAACCATAAACCTCCGGGGTAGTGACCACAAGAGGGAGTGCGGGAGCCATAAACCTCCGGGGTAGTGACCACTAGAGGGAGTGCGGGAGCCATAAACCTCCGGGGTAGTGACCACTAGAGGGAGTGCAGGAGCCATAAACCTCCGGGGTAGTGACAACTAGAAGGAGCGTGGGAACCATAAACCATTTCTGCCACCATGTTTGTTGATGGCGAGATGACCATCAAGGCTGAGAAACCATGACCTGCTGAGAAATTAGAGCGGCCCGGCACCAAATCTCTTTAAGGATCAGTCCGCACCGAACACCGTAGATGAATCGGAGGGTGTGCTGAGAATCCCAATGCCTTAGCTTTTGGCCATATGCTGGAGGGGAGTTACACTCTAGGAGAGTCGGAGAGGATGGCCCCTATATGACCAAAAAGCACATCTGACCACCTTCATTGGGGTCACAAGGTGTGGTGAGTGAGTCTTGCCGGCACGGGGTGAAGTCACTTTCTTAGCTGGGTCACGGCGTAGAGGAATGGAAAGGACTGGCACTTCTTACAAAAAAACCTAAATTCACTTTTGGACTTTTATTGATTTTTGTGTTTTTTTGCAAAGTTAGTGGAAGATATAGCGCCCACTATAGGTGGAATACACAGAATTGAATGTTGGGTATAGGGGTGAACCAAGCCTGTGATATGTTTATGCCCATCATTTATGTCTATTGATAATTATTGGCCTAGAATGAGTATATCTAAAGCTGGGACAGTAGTTCTGGGGTAATATATCACAATTTTAGGTATAATAACAAACACGATGAAAGGTCTTATTTATTCACAAAGGAAGTAAAACACGAACAGAGAAAGCTGAAGCAATAGTACAGAGCGTGTAGGAACACAAGAGTTCCGGGAGTTGGTCCTCAGAGTTGAGTATCCTTTGGCTGGGTAGAATGAGGGAAAAGGGGTGCAAGCATGGCCAGGCTTGCATTTGAAGCATTCCCAGACACCACCCACACAAACACCCTGGACCCCCCTGGTGTAGTCCTCCATCCAATGAGCGACAGTCCATAATTGATAAGGGGCTGTCCTCCCTACTCATCAGGAAGTATAGTATTGCCCCAGCCATCCTTCCAGAAATATGTTGTTTCCATCTGGGGGGGCTGCTGTATGGCCACGAATGCTATGACCCAGGTCAACATTCCAGTCCACATCCGGCTTCTTCCTTGTGGCTACAAGCCATATACTCTTTAATCCTCGTGTCACCAGGGAGTCTGGGCTGAGGGTCTCTTATCTCCATGCCCCACCACTAGGGGGTCTGTGTGATCTCCCAGGACCAGGATTTTGGGTTAGGGAGTCTGGGCTGAGGGTCTCTTATCTCCATGCCCCACCACTAGGGGGTCTGTGTGATCTCCCAGGACCCGGATTTTAGGTTAGGGAGTCTGGGCTGAGGCTCTCTTATCTCCATGCCCCACCACTAGGGGGTCTGTGTGATCTCCCAGGACCAGGATTTTAGGTTAGGGAGTCTGGGCTGAGGCTCTCTTATCTCCATGCCCCACCACTAGGGGGTCTGTGTGATCTCCCAGGACCAGGATTTTAGGTTAGGGAGTCTGGGCTGAGGGTCTCTTATCTCCATGCCCCACCACTAGGGGGTCTGTGTGATCTCCCAGGACCAGGATTTTGGGTTAGGGAGTCTGGGCTGAGGGTCTCTTATCTCCATACCCCACCACTAGGGGGTCTGTGTGATCTCCCAGGACCAGGATTTTGGGTTAGGGAGTCTGGGCTGAGGGTCTTATCTCCATGCCCCACCACTAGGGGGTCTGTGTGATCTCCCAGGACCAGGATTTTGGGTTAGGGAGTCTGGGCTGAGGGTCTTATCTCCATGCCCCACCACTAGGGGGTCTGTGTGATCTCCCAGGACCAGGATTTTGGGTTAGGGAGTCTGGGCTGAGGGTCTTATCTCCATGCCCCACCACTAGGAGGTCTGTGTGATCTCCCAGGACCAGGATTTTGGTACACTCGCCCTGTTGTAAATTCTTGCTTTATTGACACTCCAAGATGACATCCAACAGGCCAAATGGTTCTTTGGTAACCGGCCAGTAAGAATCCAGAAATGTCTGATATAGATCCATGTGGCCTTTCAACAGTTTTCAATGAGGTCCTCCACATTTTTTTTCAAGGTGTCCCCTTTAAAATCTGTACCAGACCTAAAGGGTCTAGTATGGATTTCCATGGGGATCCCTCACTTTTATTTTCCCTCTTGGAAACCATACCAGACCTAAACAGTCCAGTAATAATAAAAATAATATTTATTTTAGGGGGGGGGGCTTAAAAAATGAATCGGTTTAAATTGCTTGAAAAAATAATAAATAAAGGCACACAATTAAAACTGTTCTCCTTTGTGGATGTCAGCACTTTCTGTATATCACTGGGATGGGCCCCTTCACAGGCCGGATTAGGACCCCCCCCCCCCTCCCCAGGAATGATATTTAAGGGAATTGGACATTTTTAGTGTTTCACTTTCACCCTTTGCCATAGTACATTTATGGTGGCTCAGTCATTTATATATACCTGATTGTTCCATCCAACTGTCCTGACATTTGGGGGTTTGTACTGTCCTGACATTTGGGGAGATTTGTACTGTCCTGACATTTGGGGGATTTGTACCATCCTGACATTTGGGGGGGATTTGTACCATCCTGACATTTGGGGGGGATTTGTACCGTCCTGACATTTGGGGAGATTTGTACCGTCCTGACATTTGGGGGGATTTGTACCGTCCTGACATTTGGGGGATTTGTACCGTCCTGACATTTGGGGGGATTTGTACCGTCCTGACATTTGGGGGATTTGTACTGTCCTGACATTTGGGGAGATTTGTACCGTCCTGACATTTGGGGGATTTGTACCGTCCTGACATTTGGGGGGGATTTGTACCATCCTGACATTTGGGGGGGATTTGTACTGTCCTGACATTTGGGGGGATTTGTCCTGTCCTGACATTTGGGGGGGATTTGTACTGCCCTGACATTTGGGGGGATTTGTACCGTCCTGACATTTGGGGGGGATTTGTACTGTCCTGACATTTGGGGGGATTTGTACCGTCCAGACATTTCGGGGATTTTTACCGTCCTGACATTTGGGGGGATTTATACCGTCCTGACATTTGGGGGGATTTATACCGTCCTGACATTTGGGGGATTTGTCCTGTCCTGACATTTGGGGGGATTTGTACCATCCTGACATTTGGGGGGATTTGTACCATCCTGACATTTGGGGGGATTTGTACCATCCTGACATTTGGGGGGATTTGTACTGTCCTGACATTTGGGGGGATTTGTACCGTCCTGACATTTGGGGGGATTTGTACTGTCCTGTCATTTGGGGGGGGATTTGCACCATCCTTACATTCGGGGGGATTTGTACTGTCCTGACATTTTAAGGCCTCAAGAAAAGACATTGATGAAATGAGCCGTCAGTACATCAGGGTTGATTGATTTTCAGATACAGTATATATCCCATAATTTATAGACTTTATATCTTTTGCACAAATATACATTGGGAATTTTTTTTTTCATCAAAGACGTGTAGCAGAATATATTTTGCCATAAATTTTCAAGGAAATTAGATTTTTTTTTGGGGGTGGGAGATATGCTTTATAACAGAAAGTATAAAATATTGTTTAAGTTTTCAACATTTTTGGTCTCTTTTCGCTTACATAGTAAAACATAAAATCCCCAATAATGATTAAAGGCCACCAAAAGAAATCTCTATTTGTGTGAAAAAATGATATAAATGTCATTTGGGTACAGCGTTGCATGACTGCGAAATTGCCAGTTAAGTTAGAGCAGTGCTGGCCTGGTCATGAAGGGGGAGGGGTAAAACCTTCCAGAGGGCACGTGGTTAAGCATATAAAAAAATCATGGTTCCTGGCAAAATTGAATTTGTACATTTTTTTATTTTGCATTGATGCATGTTCCCCACTTTCCTGAGCTATTTTGGAAGATCATTCTCAACAATATGAGATCGCAAATGATCGCATATCTGGTAAAATCGATCTAGATGACTTGATTTGGTTTGCATATCAACTTCAAGTAGTTCCCCCCATTGGAATCTATTGAACCCAATGACCATAGCAGTCCCATTGTTGGGGGAGGGGTGGAGTTGGAGGCTGAGTGGATCCAACTGTTTTATCCGAGAGATCTTCATTCCCCATTACCTGTCCATGAGTTGTGTGGATTAGGCTGTTGGGGGGGGATACGGATGAAAACACAAAGACTGGGACATGATGTGTGATGACTTTATTGTACAGAGAAGGTACACACAATTTTTATTCTATATTTTTCCTATATATGTACTATTCTATTATTATTGTTATTATTATTCAGATCTGCACAAAGTGAGGACACACAGGGACCTTACAGTATAATATACATCATATACATACTTCTTTACATAACTTTCCAATTCCTTTGACAACAAAATCTTCACATTTCTGAAAATTGGAGTTACAACCAAATTATTTTTCGCACTGTGAGGAATAGAACCCATAAAACTTGGTTTTGGGACATGAAACAAGGTTGGATCTCCCCAACGAGGATACAGAACTCAGCAGAGGTTCTAACCTTCAGCACTACTGAGATTGTTTTGCTCTCGTTGTCTCCCTGGTGGAGATGATCCTTTCACTTCTGGTCCCAGTGATCTCATTGCAGTGGCCGGTCATTACCTTTTCTACAGAAATTAGACCAAGAATCATTTATAATAAAAATATAACATCATAATGTGATTAGTTAAAAGGCACGTTGTCTACAGAATTTTCTTTTCAGTTTTGGGTTTCCATGGAATAAAATGAGACTTTGAGCAGTTGGGTACATCAGGGCAATTACCCAGGCACATGAAACAAAGGTAAAATGTTGGTAGGAAATCAACAAAGCTGCCATAGATGAAAGATAACAAGCCAAATCCAGGACAAGTCTCATTATCATGATCCTGATGGCCCGGATGTGTCCTTGGAGCTGAGATGACGTTAGGTGAGACTCACTGAGGTTTATCCTCCAGACGTGTCTCAGCAGTGATGTGACACATTGACCGATGCAGAGACAACTCAGAGTGATAGGAAGAACACATCCGAAATATGAGTTAAACATGGAGGAAATAAAATTTGTTCTAACATGAAGTGAACTCATACTTGTTAGCAAAGTTTCGTTTTGTATAAGACTGACTTCTGTCAACCAGGAAAATGGCAAAGTGATGATGACTGAGCCAAGAAGTGACCCAACTATGAGCTGAGGAACAGAAGACAGGAACATGGATTTCATCCTCAGAAGATAAGGGTGGGAGAAGTTCACCAATCGGACAAAGTAGAACATGGAGAGCCAAGCGGTGTTCCAGGTACTGGCATAGAAGAAAGCGAACTGTAGAGTAAACATTGGTAGAAGTGCATTCTTACCAAGGTTGAAGAGCGGCACATGAATGCCCAGCAGGGAACCAAAAGACATGCAGCCCTGAAGGAAAATATTTATAAGAGCTATAGACATGTGGATTTGGTCACAGACAACAGAATTTCTGCTGTTTTTCCATTGGAACAAATAGAAAGTCAGAAGTAAAGAATTCATCATTGTCCCAGATAAACCCATGATCAGTAAAAACACAAATTTGAACAGTTCCAGAGCTGAGAACATCTTAGAACAAGGACGAGTGTTTGTTGGATTCTCCTTCTGCAGAGATAAGCTGGATACAATAATAGTACAGATAGAAAGTGAAATCTGTCAGAAGAGATTCAGAGAAGACGTATCATGGAATGCAAATCTCTCCAGGATCTGGTTGCCGGGTTTGATGAGCAGAAAACATCTCATCGGGTTTCATAGGAAATCACTCGCTTCATCCGATCCGTGTTTGGTTTGTACCGGTAAGCTCAGGAACATTCAAACAAAATACGTTCTATGAAAAGAAATACATTGAACACTGGTGTGCCAATTGTAGCATCTGCCTTGTAGTCTCCATGCTCTTCTGTGCTCTAAGTATTGCCTGAGATGTTAAACGATTAATCTAGTCAGCTATATTGATCATTTAATCGATCGATGAACAACAGAGCTTCCAACGCAGATAAAAAACTATTAAGTTAACTAATTATTTTTGAGATTCTTTGTCAATGCATAATTTGTTTGAGGAATGCAACAGGATTGAGTGAAAAATATACCTTATGGCGCCGCTCCAAGTTGTGGATGGAAGGAAAAATCCCCAGTGGCCAGTGAGAAGAGGGAAGCACAAGTCCGAGCCATTCCAGTGTCAGCCAATACAAGTGAAGGGATGCATGCTGCTCAACTGACCCCAGGTGTCCAATGCTAAGGAATGTTAAGGAATGGCCTTAGCTGCCATTCTAGTTACACTCTTTAACACCTTTTGCCCCGCCCACAGAGGTCACAGAGGTCTCTGTGGCAGAGGCCTCCAAGAACCTGTCCCTCGGGGCTTGGTCACAGAGGCCTCTGTGGCGGAGGCCTCCAAGCACCTGGTCCCCGGGGCTTGGTCACAGAGGCCTCTGTGGCAGAGGCCTCCAAGCACCTGGTCCCCGGGGCTTGGTCACAGAGGCCTCTGTGGCAGAGGCCTCCAAGCACCCGGCCCCCCGGGGCTTGGTCCCAGAGGCCTCTGTGGCAGAGGCCTCCAAGCACCCGGCCCCCCGGGGCTTGGTCCCAGAGGCCTCTGTGGCAGAGGCCTCCAAGCATCAGGCCCCCCGGGGCTTGGTCACAAAGGCCTCTGTGGCAGAGGCCTCCAAGCACCCGGCCCCCCGGGGCTTGGTCACAGAGGCCTCTGTGGCAGAGGCCTCCAAGCACCCGGCCCCCCGGGGCTTGGTTACAGAGGCCTCCAAGCACCTGGTCCCCCAGGGCTTGGTTACAGAGGCCTCCAAGCACCCGGTCCCCTGGCGGGTGGGATGAAACACATCAGAGCCATGGCCAGCACGGTGGCGGAGGTCATTCCTTAACATTGGACTTCTGCGGTTGGTTGAGCACCGTCCATCCCTTCACTAATAAATACAATTTATTTTACAGAAGTGACTTTACAAATACCATAAATAACAGTCCGATGGGGATATGGACCGACACTAAGATATCACTCATTATACATTACTATCCCGGTACGCTATTGGAGCAAACATTCCTCCTCGGAGATACTCTAACTCGTTTTATGACTATTACTAATAACCTGCAGTTGACTACTCGACCCACCAACTCTCTGCAGTTGAATTAAAAAGCAAAGTCCGTCTAAAATCGTGATCGTTCGGCCAAATATAATAATTAATTATGTGGTGTTAGAAGATCGGAAGGGGATAGCAAACTGACTGACACGAAAATTATTGCAAACAGAAAACTACAGTTCCCCTCCGAGTATAACAGGTAGGCTTTAAAATGGCTAAAGAAAAAGAAACCAACAAAAAATCAGCGCAAACAGAAAAATGCAAAAGATTGCATCATCCTTTGCTTGAGAAGGGCCTTCCATTGGCCTCGCGCATGCTCAGGAATGCTTCGCACTGCATGCTGGTCTCTCCCACGTCATCACGCTGACGCCGACGTTGCGCTCCAGGGTGCATTCCAACGCGATCTTCCGAAACTTACACACGCCGGGCGGCTTCTTTTGTCCATCTATAGTCTCCCCCAGCGTGGACCACGGCACTCTCAGCGAGGACTCGGTCATGATTTATACTCCATATACCAACAAGCTTTCTTTATCCCTTTACCATGGGAGTCTTTCTACACTGTTCTTGAATAAATGTCCTTCATACTGCACTTAGAGGCACTTTTCTTCTTCTTTTGAGGCTTTAAAATGGCTGCAGCCCAGACCCTACAAAGATCCAGTGAATGCGGATCCCCTGCTGTTACTGCAGCTCTGCGTGGGCTGGATTGGGACATCATATTATCTGGACTTCTCATGTTTATATAGAGTGCAACACAGTTACCACCGGCTGACAATAGTCCATGACCCCTTCATTACCGGCACTGAAACCCCCGCCCAGGCCAAAGGCTGTCACACTTTGAATGACAATTGCGTGGTCATGCAACACTGTACCTATAAGATATTTTTATCATTTTGTTCACACAAATAGAGCTTTCTCTTGGTGGTATTTGATCATCATTGGGCTTTTTATTTTTTTGTAAACAAATGAAAAAAAGACCAAACATTTTGAAAATGTGACGGGGCGATTAAAGGGTTATAATAGGGGCGATCAAAGGGTTAAATGTGCGAATATAATGTGTGCATGTAAAATGTAGTGCTTTTACTCGGTGCCGTGTTCTCTCTTCTCTCCCTGGACCAACGGGTGGGGTGCAGGGGGGGAACAGGTGTATTCACACCCCAAAATAGGAAGCGACACAAGATTATGTCGCTTTGCCAAGAGCTGCTCACCCACAAAATGCAGGTAAGAGGTTGGCAAGTAGTTATAAGAAAAAATTCTCAATATGTTTTTTTTTTAACATTCTTTTAATTTTTTTTTAATACTTTTGTCAGAATAGTACAATGTTACCATAGTAACTATTGTACTACTGTGGGGGAGGGGGGGTGATCAGGGATTTTTTTTTACACTTTGCTTTGCAGGAGAAATAAAGATCATTTCTCCTGCAATACAAAGCTTGCTGTCAGAACCAAACTCATTCATGAACTGTCATGAATGAGTTAAAGTTTTGACAGCTCAGGATAGTGTTCTGTGACTGGCTGGAGCTGGACACATGGTACAGGGTGCTGTGATTGGCCCCATGTATCATGTGACAGCTGTGGGCCAATCACAACTCACTAGGAAGAGGAGCAGAGCTGTTATGAATGAGATGGATTCATAACAGCATTGCTTACATTGTGATCATGTGATCACATAGAGATCACATGATCACCGGGCCCTATTCACCGGGATCTTCATTTTGCATTATCTGCTGGACGCAGCAGTCATGGGGGGGGGGGGAGCACTGCGCCCCTCCTGTGTTAGTACAGCCAGAGCGACGTACGGGTACGTTGCTTTGCCTGTAGCTGCCGCCCGGCACCAGTACATTGTGGGCAGGCGGTCAGGAAGCAATTAAAGGCAGATTTTTTATTAAAAAGTCACAAACATATCACACTTTCTCTGCAGTGGTGGTATTCCTGGCCCCTCCCTCCTGCCGAGTGCCCCTATAGCAAGCAGTTTGCTATGGGGGCACCCGAACAGGCTTGCTCCCAAGCCACTGCTCTGTGTGTCCATTCACATGTGGCTTGGCGCCTCTCTCTGCTCATTGGTTCAGTAGCTGTTATTGACAGTAGTGGGAGCCAATGGCTGCTGCTGCTCTCTTAGCCAATGAGGAGAAAGAGATCCCGGAGAGCCACTGCACTTGTGCACATCCCTGGATCAAGATGGGGCCCAAGTAAATATTAAGGGGGGTGGCTTGGGGGCTGCTGCAAACATAAGGTTTTTGTTACTTCCATGCATGAAAAACCTTGAGCCTTTATAACCACTTTAAGCTCCTTTATCTAAAGAACACTACAAAGGTTAAGGGTAAAGCATTAACATTACGCATTAAAAATTATTTCAAAAATAAGTTGCTCGCTAACAATATAACTATTATTAAATCAAAATGGATATAACATTCAAGATAAACCTCATCTACACATTCAAGTCTTTGTTCCTCCAGCTTCTGGTCCAGAATCTTCTCAGAATGATCCTTCTCAGCTTGTTGCTGGCCTGGAAGATGACGGCAGACTCAACCGATGGAGATAATGCCAGTAAAGCCCAACTGGCCATAGCTATTGGGTCCGTGTTCTTTGTGGGCTTTCTGATAAAATAAATCAACCAAGAAATGAAAAAGAAGGTGAACATGAGAAGTAAGAAGAAGATTGTCCTCAGTGCCGTGACGTGAGGCTGAAGATTTGGACGTGTTGATCCAGAGTCGTTATTCTTCACCCTCCAGACGTGTTTGACCATAAAGTTGAAGGTGAGGACCAGGCACAGAAGACTGAGGGAGAATGGCAGAATGATGCCAAGGATAGTCATTGACAAAAAATAGGAGAAACTGACATTGTAAATGGTATCAGTAATGGCTTTAACTGTAACATTCTCAGAAGACAAGATAGCACTGCCTATGGTCAAAGTCCACATGGTCGGGACATTCACAATGAATACCCCAAGTGCTGTCAGGAACAGAAGCTGACTCAGGAAATTGGACAGAATTCTCTTGAACCAGAAGAAGAACCCATAACTGAGATTGGTGATGCTGGTACAGTAATGAGCCGAGAGCCAGAAGGTCAACCAGAAGCTGTTAAATGTTAGAAAGGAAATTAATACCTTTAAGAATATATATACTTCTTTAGTGTATAAAACTTCTGGAGAAAAGACAAAGAGCATTCCCTGTAGACTCATCACACACTGGTGGAGAATATTCACCATTCCCTTAGCCAGAAAGATCCCATCGGTGGGACTCAACTTCTCCTTCTTCCTGATGCTGTCCAGGTTAACCATCACAATACAAGTGTTAGAAGGTATTGCCAAGACGAATCCCAAGACAGAAGAGATTAACATATAATAGGTTTGTGGAGTCAACATATTTTGGCTTTACTGTGTGAGCTCCAGCAAGAAATGACGGCACACCCGGTGGAAGCAGACTTTTACTATGAAAATAGCCTTCAGATTCAGCTCTCAGTTGACTTTGCATAAGCGTGATGGATTCCGTTTCAACCAACATTATACTCATTATCTGTATGCAAATCATTTCCATTATAACAATGTATTTAACCACTTTAGGACTGGAGGTTAGAAACACCTTACTGACCATTATGTGCACTCAGTACAGTATTCCTGGTGATTTGGTAGATCGATGGGGGAGAAAGGAGGTTTTTCATAGTCAGTATTGTCTTACAAGGACTATTTTCTTTGACAGGCAGGTTGGACTCAAGAGGATCCTGTATAATAATAACGCCAAAAGCCATTATAAACAGCTTCCGTTATTTTCAGTGCACAGTGCAGGCTGTATCCTGTGCCATGTCCCTCTTATCTCAATAATAAAACAAATCTTCTAGCAAAAAGCATGAAGTTATCTACAGATGAATATTTGTAATCTAACATTAACAACAGAGCATAAAAAACACAACAGACATATAGAGTGTGTGCAACATAATATAGGTAGGTACGGGGCGGGAGGGAATACAGTGAAGGAAATGCGTATTTGTTCCCTGCTGATGTTGAACATTCGCCCCTCACACAGAAATGATCGGTCTAACAATGGAATGTTCGCCCCTCACACAGAAACGATCGGTCTAACAATGGAATGTCCCCCCCCTCCACACGGAAACGATCGGTCTAACAATGGAATGTTCCCCCCCCTCACAAAGAAATGATCGGTCTAACAATGAAATGTTCGGTGTAACACTGAGAGACAGAATACAACAACAAATTCAGCAGAAATGCATCTAACAAATGATGACGGATCTGCATGTTCATGAGGGAAAGAAGGATTTGATCCCCTATCATTCAGCAGGATTTCTGGCTCCCAGGTGTCTCTGATACAGGTAACAAGCTGAGATTAGAAGCAGTCTCTTAAAGGGAGTGCTGCTAATCTCATTGTGTTACCTGTATAAAAGCCACCTGTCCACAGGAGCCATCAAACCATCAGATTCCAAACTCTCCACCATGGCAAAGACCAAAGAGCTGTCCAAGGATGTCAGGGACAAGATGGTAGACCTACACAAGGCTGGACTGGGCTACCAAACTATGGCCAAGCAGCTTGGTGAGAAGGTGACAACAGTTGGTGCAATCATTCACAAATGGAAGAAACACAAAACAAGTGTCAGTCTCCCTAGGTCTGGTGCACCATGCAAGATCTCACCTCGTGGGGTGTCAATGATCATGAGAACAGTGAGGAATCATCCCAGAACTACACGTGAGGATCTTGTCAATGATCTCCAGGCAGCTGGGACCACAGTCACCAAGAAAACAATTGGTAACACACTACGCCGACAAGGACTGAAATCCTGCAGTGCCCGCACGGTCCCTCTGCTCAAGAAAGCACATGTCCAGGCCCGTCTGAAGTCTGCCACTGAACATCTGAATGATACCGAGGAGGACTGGTGGGAAGTGTTGTGGTCAGAGGAGACCAAAATCCAGCTCTTTGGCATCAACTCAACTCGCCGTGTTTGGAGGAGGAGGAATGCTGCCTATGACCCCAAGAACACCATCCCAACTGTGACACATGGTGGTGGAAACGTTCTGCTTTAGGGGTGTTTTTCTGCTAAGGGGACAGGAAAACTGCACCGCATCAAAGGGACGATGGACGGGGCAATGTACCATCAAATCTTGGGTGAGAACTTTTTTCTCTCAGCCAGGGCATTGAAAATGGGTCGTGGATGGGTGTTCCAGCATGACAATGACCCAAAACACACGGCCAAGGCATATTAAGGTCCTGGAGTGGTGTAGCCATTCTCTTTATACATTTGCTTATGGCTATTCAGTTCAAAAGAGAATAAAGACATCTAGGTCCTTAGCTCCACTTTGTTATAAACCCACTAACAGTTGTAGTCAGGTGGTTAGCAAATCTTTAGACATTCAAGATAAACAACATCTACTCATTTGAGTCTCTGTGTTCCTCCAGCTTCTGGTCCAGAATCTTCTCAGAGAGATCCTTCTCAGCTTGTTGCTGGCCTGGAAGATGACAGCCACCTTGGCCAATGGAGATAATGACAGTAAAGAACAACTGGTCATAGCTATTGGGTCTGTATTCTTTTTGGGTTTTCCAATAAAATAAATCAACAGAGACATAAAGAAGGAGGTGAACATGAGAAGAAAGATTGTCCTCAGTGCAGCGACATGAACCTGAAAATTGTTGATCCAGAGTCGTTATTCTTCCCCCTCCAGGCGTGTCTGACCATACAGTTGAAGGTGAGGACCAGGCACAGAAGACTAAGGCAGAATGGCAGAATGATGCCAAGGATGGTCACCGACACAAAATAGGAAAATCTGACATTGGAAATGGTATCTATAAAGGGGGCTTCAACTGTAATGTTCTCAAAAGACTGAATAGCACTGCCTACAGTCAAGGTCCAGATGGTCAGGACACTCACAATGAATATCCCAAGTGCTGTCAGGAATAGAAGTTGATTCAGCAAATTTCACAGAAGTCTCTTTACCCAGATGAAGAACCCATAGCTGAGATTGGTGATGCTGGTACAGTAATGAGCCGAGAGCCAGAAGGTCAACCAGAAGCTGTAATATGTTAAAAAGAAAATTAATGTGTTTACAAATACATAGACTTGTTTAGGGAAAAAGAATGCAGAAGACGACATATATCATTCCCTGTAGACTCAGCACACACTGTAGGAGAATGTCAGCAATTCCCTTTACATTGAAGATCCCATCGGTGGGACTCAACTTCTCTTTCTTCCTGATGCTGTCCAGGTTACTCTTCACAATACAAGTGTTAGAAGGTATTGCCAAGATGAGCCCCAAGACCAGAATGAATAAAGCATAGAAGAATGGCGGAGTCAACATATATGGCTTGTGTGTGCTGTAGAAATGACCCAGTAAAAGAAGACAGAGAGATGTATTTGTAGGAGATGATGTATTTAAATTCTGAGTTATACAAATAGTCTTCAGATTTAGCTCCTGTTGCATAAACATGATGGATTCAACGCCAACGTGTTAAGTACTGTAGCTTTCAGTCATTTCCATTATAGCAATGTATTTAACCTCTGGTGATTGTTCTTGCTGACAGTTATGTACACTCAGTATAGTATTCCCAGTATTTGGTACATACGTCCACATGGACTGGCGCCAAGCTGCCTATTTAAAATAAACCTTGGTGTGTGCTAACCACTGGATGTTCTTCAGCTTACCCGTGACCTGTGTTCCTCCGTATGCTGACTGATCTCCCATTGCTGATCCAGCTAGTTCCTCACCTTGCTCTGTGGATTTGGATACTGACCTCTGCTCGCCTATGACTGCTTCTCTGGTATTGACCCCAGTCTGCTACTGAACCTCGCTCTTCCTGCTTCTTTGCTATTGAACCCATCCTGCTACCTACCCCAAGTATGTCTTTGGATCATCCTGACTATGTCTCTGATTTTGGAAGCCACCTGCTACCAAGAACTGGCACCCATGCATCTTTAAGCCTTGTACCTCTCTCACCACCTTCAAGGGTGCTAGGACCAGAGCTGCAAGGGAAGACCTCTCGCCAGTTGGGCATCCAACCAAGGTACATGACACTGGATCTAATCACTGAGCTCAATCAGACAGTGTGTAATCCTCTTGTCCGTCAAAGCCTTAACTTAGCTTCCAGATGCAAATCCCCAGACCTGCTGTGTTGACATAGCCGAACAGATGACGAGGCAAACGTTAAGCATGTTGTCTGTATCCAAACCACCAATCAGGAGAGAAAACAAATTCACAACCACAAGAAAAAAGGAGATACATAGGACAGAGTCACTATGTAGGTGCCAGCATTGTGAAATATGTGTAGAAACAGACAACTATGAAGGGATCCACCACAGGTAATGGGATACAGATAACTATGGAGGGATCCACAACAAGTAATGGCATACAGACAAATATGGAGGAGTCCACCACAGGTAATGGAATATAGACAAGTACACAGGGATCCACCTCAGGTAATGGGATACAGACAACTATGGAGGGATCCACCACAGATAATGGGATACAGACAACTATGGAGGGATCCACCTCAGGTAATGGGGTACAGGCAGCTATGGAGGGATCCACCACAGGCAATGGGATACAGACAATGATGGAGGGGTCCATCACAGCTAATAAGATACAGACAACTATGGAGGGGTCCACCACTGGTAATGGGATACAGACAACGATGGAGGGGTCCATCACAGCTAATGGGATACAGACAACTATGGAGGGGTCCACCACAGCTAATGGGATACAGACAACTATAGAGGGGTCCACCACAGCTAATGGGATACAGACAACTATGGAGGGGTCCACCACAGCTAATGGGATACAGACAACTATAGAGGGGTCCACCACAGCTAATGGGATACAGACAACTATGGAGGGGTCCACCACAGGTAATGGGATACAGACAACGATGGAGGGGTCCACCACAGCTAATGGGATACAGACAACTATAGAGGGATCCACCACAGCTAATGGGATACAGACAACTATGGAGGGGTCCACCACAGGTAATGGGATACAGACAACGATGGAGGGGTCCACCACAGCTAATGGGATACAGACAACTATGGAGAGGTCCACCACAGCTAATGGGATACAGACAACTATGGAGGGGTCCACCACAGGTAATGGGATACAGACAACTATGGAGAAGAATAACCTTCTTGATCCCCTTCAGTCTGCATTTTACCCTCAGCACTCCACAGAAACTGCTCTCAAACTGTAAAACTCACAAATAATTTACTAACAGCTAAATCCAATGGGCACTATTCTGTACTCCTACGTCTGGACCTTTTGGCTGCCTTTGATACAGTTGACTACCCCCTCCTCCTCAAAAAACTTTACTCCTTTGGTCTCTGTGACTGTACTCTTCCTTGGTTCTCATCCTACCTATCCCATTGCATCTTCAGTGTCACTTACAATTCTACTTCCTCCTCTCCTCTTCCCTTCTCTTGGGGTGTTTCCCAAGGTTCTGTTCTTGGACCTCCCCTATTCTCAATCTACAACTCTTCCCTGGGTCAGCTGATAGCTCATAATATTTCCTGCCCCACATGCCCCTTACCCTGACTTCCCTGTCAAGACAGACTTGTGTTAGAGACCACATCGGACTGACTGGATTGGTCACTGGTCCTGGATGGGCATTTGTGTGGCAATAGGGAAGGAATTCCTTCCAGTGACTAGATCTCAGTTATGGATGGTGGCAATGGGCCCTCTTGGGGATTGGGCTGCTGCCTTTTCTGTGTGACCTTATGGTAGTTTCAGCATGTAGACTTGGATAAGAAGAAATGTCCAGAGAAATGCAACGTCTGAAGTACGGTTCATAGACATTTATTAAAAATTAGCAACACGGACATCAATCCAACGTGTTATGGTGGAATAGACCCCCCTGGTACTTCTTCAGGGTTACATAGTTACATAGTTAGTCTGGCTGAAAAAAGACAAATGTCCATCCAGTTCAACCATAGAAAAAAAAAAAGTTATAATCCTACACCCACAGTTTATCTAGATGAAAGCAAAAAATCCCCAGCAAAGCACGATCCAATTTGCACCTGCTGGGAAAAAATCCTTCCTGATCCCCCGAGAGACAATTGGATATTCCCGGGATCAACTTTCCCTATAAATATTAGTATCCAGTTATAAAGGTTGTTAATGCATACAATGTAATGGTAACAATTCCCATGACTGCTTATGTTCAAACAAGGTTTTAGAAATCAGAATGGCAGGATGCTGGCTTTAGTTTCATTGGCCATGCAACTAACCATTCATGGGAATTGTTCCCATTAAATAGTACACAGCAAGAGCTCTGAAGAAGGGGCAGTCTATTCCCCCGAAATGCATTGGCTTGATATACATGTTGCTGCTTTGTAATAAACGTCTATTAACCATACTTCAGAAGTTGCATTTCTCTGGACTCCGGGCACTCCTTTCTACTTATCCAAGTCAACTGTCAACCCTTCCCCGCTTGCCAGGGTGCTAGGTGTTATCCTGGACGCTCAACTCTCTTTTCGTTCCCACATCCAATCACTGTACAAGGCTTGCCACCTCGACCTCCTCAACATCTCTAAAATTTGCCCCTTCTTAACCAATATGACACCACAAAGCTGCTACTCCACTCCCTGGTCATCTCTCGCCTCGACTACTGCAACTCCCTCCTCATTGGCTTACCTTTACACAGGCTATTCCCCCTTCAGTCTATCATGCATGCTGCTGCCAGACTCATCGAACTTACTAACTGCTTAGTGTCTGCTACCCCTCTCTGCCAATCCCTCCACTGGCCTCCATTCAGTGTCCTCCACCCCTCTCTGCCAATCCCTTCACTGGCCTCCATTCAGTGTCCTCCACCCCTCTCTGCCAATCCCTCCATTGGCCTCCATTCAGTGTCCTCCACCCCTCTATGCCAATCCCACCACTGGCCTCCATTTAGTGTCCTGCACCCCTCTCTGACAATCCCTCCACTGGCCTCCATTCAGTGTCCTCCACCCCTCTATGCCAATCCCACCACTGGCCTCCATTTAGTGTCCTCCACCCCTCTCTGACAATCCCACCACTGGCCTCCATTCAGTGTCCTCCACCCCTCTCTGCCAATCCCTCCACTGGCCTCCATTCAGTGTCCTCCACCCCTCTCTGCCAATCCCTCCACTGGCCTCCATTTAGTGTCCTCCACCCCTCTCTGACAATCCCTCCACTGGCCTACATTCAGTGTCCTCCACCCCTCTCTGCCAATCCCTCCACTGGCCTCCCTTCAATGTCCTCCACCCCTCTCTGCCAATCCCTCCACTGGCTTTCACTCAGTGTCCTCCTCTCTCTGCCAATCCCTCCACTGGCCTCCATTCAATGTCCTCCACCCTTCTCTGCCAATCCCTCCACTGGCCTCCATTCAATGTCCTCCGCCCCTTTTTGCCAATCCCTCCACTGGCCTCCACTCAGTGTCCTCCACCCCTCTCTGCCAGTCCCTTCATTGGCTGCCACTCACCCAATAAATTAAATTCAAAGTGCTAACAACAAATTACAAAGCCATCCACAACTTGACCCCCAGCTTCATACTAATTAGTCTCAAGATCTCTGACTCTTTAGCTCCCTTGTCACCTCCTCCCATGCTCGCCTCCAGAACCTCTCTCAAATGTCCCCCATCTTATGGAACATAGCTGGGTGCATGTCCAACGTTGGAGAAAAACCCTTCTGGAAAGGAAGCCTCTTCCATTAAGCCCATATTATATTACCAAATGTATTGGGCCCGCCCTCCAAACCATGGGATTCAGGTGTTCCAATCCCCTCCATATCATGTGATTCCGGTGTTCCAATCCCCTCCATATCATGTGATTCAGGTGTTCCAATCCCCTCCATATCATGTGATTCAGGTGTTCCAATCCCCTCCATGGCCACAGGTGTATACAATCAAGCCCCTAGGCATGCAGACGGCTTCTACAAACATTGGTGAAAGAATGGGTCGCTCTCAGGAGCTCAGTGACTCCAAGCGTGGTCCCGTGATAGGTGGTCACCTGGGCAATAAGTCCATCCGTGACATTTCCTGGCTACTAAATATTCCACGCTCAACTGTTAGTGGGATTATAACAAAGTGGAAGCAACTGGGAACAGCAACTCAGCCACCAAGGGGTAGGCCACATCACATGACAGAGCGGGGACAGCGCATGCTGAAGCGCACAGTGCGCAGAAGTCGCCAACTGTCTGCAGACTCAATAGCTAAAGACCTCCAAACTTGGTGTGGCCTTCAGATGAGCCCAACAACAGTGCGTAGAGAGCTCCATGGAATGGGTTTCCAAGCCTTCTATCACCAAGTGCAATGCAAAGCGTCGGATGCCGTGGTGTAAAGCACACTGCCACTGGACTCGAGAGCAGTGGAGACGTGTTCTCTGGAGTGACCAATCATTCTTCTCTGTCTGGGAATCTGATGGACATGTCTGGGTTTGGTGGTTGCCAGGAGAACGGTATTTGCCTGACTGCATTGTGCCAAGTGTAAAGTTTGGTGGAGGGGAATTATGGTGTGGGGTTGTTTTTCAGGGGTTGGGCTTGGCCCCCTAGTTCCAGTGAAGGGAACTCTTTGGACAATTTCATGCTCCCACCTTTATGGGAGGAGTTTGGGGATGGCCCCTTCCTGTTCCAACATTACTGCCCACCAGCACACAAAGCAAGGTCCATAAAGACAAATGACATCCTGACATTTGGGGGGGATTTGTACTGTCCTGACATTTGGGGGTATTTGTACTGTCTGGACATTTGGGGGGGATTTGTACTGTCCTGACATTTGGGGGATTTGTACTGTCCTGACATTTGGGGGGGATTTGTACCGTCCTGACATTTGGGGGGGATTTGTACTGTCCTGACATTTGGGGGGATTTGTACTGTCCTGACATTTGGGGGGATTTGTACTGTCCTGACATTTGGGGGGATTTGTACTGTCCTGACATTTGGGGGATTTGTACTGTCCTGACATTTGGGGGGGGGAATTGTACTGTCCTGACATTTGGGGGGTATTTGTACTGTCCTGACATTTGGGGGGTATTTGTACTGTCCTGACATTTGGGGGGATTTGTACTGTCCTGACATTTGGGGGGTATTTGTACTGTCCTGACATTTGGGGGGATTTGTACTGTCCTGACATTTGGGGGATTTGTACTGTCCTGACATTTGGGGGGGGGGGGGATTTGTACTGTCCTGACATTTGGGGGTATTTGTACTGTCTGGACATTTGGGGGGGATTTGTACTGTCCTGACATTTGGGGGATTTGTACTGTCCTGACATTTGGGGGGGATTTGTACCGTCCTGACATTTGGGGGGGATTTGTACTGTCCTGACATTTGGGGGGATTTGTACTGTCCTGACATTTGGGGGGATTTGTACTGTCCTGACATTTGGGGGGATTTGTACTGTCCTGACATTTGGGGGATTTGTACTGTCCTGACATTTGGGGGGGGGGAATTGTACTGTCCTGACATTTGGGGGGTATTTGTACTGTCCTGACATTTGGGGGGTATTTGTACTGTCCTGACATTTGGGGGTATTTGTACTGTCCTGACATTTGGGGGGTATTTGTACTGTCCTGACATTTGGGGGGATTTGTACTGTCCTGACATTTGGGGGATTTGTACTGTCCTGACATTTGGGGGGGGGGGGAATTGTACTGTTCTGACATTTGGGGGCGATTTGTACTGTCCTGACATTTGGGGGGATTTGTACTCTCCTGACATTTGGGGGGATTTGTACTATCCTGACATTTGGGGGATTTGTACTGTCCTGACATTTGGGGGGGGGAATTGTACCGTCCTGACATTTGGGGGGGATTTGTACTGTTCTGACATTTGGGGGCGATTTGTACTGTCCTGACATTTGGGGGGATTTGTACTGTCCTGACATTTGGGGGGATTTGTACTGTCCTGACATTTGGAGAGATTTGTACTGTCCTGAAATTTGGGGGGATTTGTACCGTCCTGACATTTGTGGGGTATATGTATTGTCCTGACATTTGGGGGGATTTGTACTGTCCTGACATTTGGGGTGGATTTGTACCGTCCTGACATTTGGGGGGATTTGTACTGTCCTGACATTTGGGGGGGATTTGTACTGTCCTGACATTTGGGGGTATTTGTACCATCCTGACATTTGGGGGGTATTTGTACTGTCCTGACATTTGGGGGGGATTTGTACCGTCCTGACATTTGGGGGTATTTGTACCGTCCTGACATTTGGGGGGATTTGTACCATCCTGACATTTGGGGGGATTTGTACTGTCCTGACATTTGGGGGTATTTGTACCGTCCTGACATTTGGGGGTATTTGTACCATCCTGACATTTGGGGGGATTTGTACTGTCCTGACATTTGGGGGGATTTGTACTGTCCTGACATTTTGGGGGTATTTGTACTGTCCTGACATTTGGGGGGATTCGTACTGTCCTGACATTTTGGGGGTATTTGTACTGTCCTGACATTTGGGGGGATTTGTACCGTCCTGAAATTTGGGGGGATTTGTACCGTCCTGAAATTTTGGGGGATTTGTACCGTCCTGACATTTTGGGGGATTTGTACCGTCCTGACATTTTGGGGGATTTGTACCGTCCTGACATTTTTTAGACGCTCTAACTTCCCTACAGACTAAATAATATACACCGATTGAGACTCTTTGTTACTGAAGACATAGATCAGAATACTCTGTGATCTCCATTTATGAAGACATTTTATTTTTTTATTGGATATATTTTATAACAGAAAATAGAAAATATAGCTTTTTCCAAGATGTTCAGTTGTTTTTGTTTACATAATTTATAATATAAAACCCCCAGTGGTGATAAATTACAACCAAAAGAAAGCTTTATTGGTGTGAAGAAAAATGCTAAAAATTTTATTTGGTGCAGTGATGCATGTTTGCACAATTGGCAGTTACCCCTCCCCCTCCAGAGGATTTCCCCCCTCCTGACCAGGCCACGTTTTGCGTTACGGTGCTGCATTAATTTAACTGACAATTGCGCGATCATGCAACGCTGCACCCAATTTAAATTTACAGCCTTTTTCCCCCACAAATTGGGCTTTCTCTTGGTGATATTTGATTGCCTGTGTGTTTTTTTATTTTTCACGCCACAAGGAACAAAAGACCAACAATTTTGAGTAAAAAGCAATATTTTGGACTTTTTGCTATTAAAAAGCAGTAAAAAAATAAAAAATAAATCAAATTTCGTCATAAATTTCGGCCAAAATGTACTCTGCTCTGTGTCTTTGCTAAAAAAAATCCTAATACGTGTAAATTAATTGGTTGGCGTGAAAGTTATAGCGTCTACAAATGGCGGTATATAAACTGGGATTTTTTTTTCACTAGTAATGACGACGACTTATAGCGGGACTGCGGTGGACATTCTGACACTGGGGGGGGGAACCGACTTGGTGTCATTGACATCTCCAGTGACACCAATACAGTGATCAGCGCTATAAAAAAAGCACTGACACTGTACTAATGGCACTGGGAAGGAAGGGTTTAATTTGAGGGGCGATCAAAGGGTTAACTGTGCGCTTGGTATTTTACTGGGGGCGGGGTCTGTGTGTTTCACTGTAATCACACTGCTCTGGATGGCTGTGCAGTGCAATGTGCCCGAGCTAACAGGGAGGAGAACAGTCCTTGTAAGACCCTCATCAAGGATAAGGTCCTGGTATGCATTTTTATGGAGACCTCACATCATTTTTGTGGGGTTCCCCATTAACATCTATCCTAGGCCCCATTTACCAACAATTTCAATGGCAGTTTAATCCCTATGACGATCCCTTGCCTATTAATGAAAATGGCCATTATTAGCGTTTAACATTGTTACCTGGCTCAGGTTGCAGCGTGTCCCCCGGGATGATGGTTCTCACCTCACACAAACCGGGTGCAGCTATTCCGACAATTTACAATCACCGGCCACTTTATTAGGTCCGCCTGTTCAATGGCTCGGTAACACAAATTTCTAATCAGCCAATTCCATGGCAGAAACTCAATGCATTTAGGCATCTAGATGTGGTGAAGACAACTTGCTGAATTTCAAACTGAGCATCAGAATGGGGAAGAAAGGGTATTTAAGTGACTTTGAACGTTGCATGGTTGTTGGTGCCAGGCGGGCCGGTCTGAACATGTCAAAAATTGCTGATCTACTGGGATTTTCATGCACAACCATCTCTAGATTACAGAGAATGGTCTGAAAAAGAGAAAATATCCAGTTGTGTGCAGGAAAATGCCTTGTTGATGTCAGAGGAGAATGGGCAGACTGGTTGCTGCGACATTCAGATGGTGGGGTCAGAATTTGGCATAAACAACATGAAAGCATGGATCCATCCTGCCTTGTATCAATGGTTCAGGCTGGTGGTGGTGTCATGGTGTGGGGGATCCATCCTGCCTTGTATCAAAGGTTCAGGCTGGTGGTGTCATGGTGTGGGGGATCCATCCTGCCTTGTATCAACGGTTAAGGCTGGTGGTGTCATGGTGTGGGGGATCCATCCTGCCTTGTATAAACGGTTCAGGCTGGTGGTGGTGTCATGGTGTGGGGGATCCATCCTGCCTTGTATCAATGGTTCAGGCTGGTGGTGTCATGGTGTGGGGGATCCATCCTGCCTTGTATCAACGGTTCAGGCTGGTGGTGGTGTCATGGTGTGGGGGATCCATCCTGCCTTGTATCAATGGTTCAGGCTGGTGGTGGTGGTGTCATGGTGTGGGGGATCCATCCTGCCTTGTATCAATGTTCAGGCTGGGGGTGGCGGTGTCATGGAGTGGGGGATCCATTCTGCCTTGTATCAATGGTTCAGGCTGGTGGTGTCATGGTGTGGGGGATCCATCCTACCTTGTATCAATGGTTCAGGCTGGTGGTGGTGTCATAGTGTGGTGGATCCATCCTGCCTTGTATCAATGGTTCAGGCTGGTGGTGGTGGTGGTGGTGTCATGGTGTGGTGGATCCATCCTGCCTTGTATCAATGGTTCAGGCTGGTGGTGGTGGTGTCATGGTGTGGGGGATCCATCCTGCCTTGTATCAATGGTTCAGGCTGGTGGTGGTGGTGTCATGGTGTGGGGGATCCATCCTGCCTTGTATCAATGGTTCAGGCTGGTGGTGGTGGTGTCATGGTGTGGGGGATCCATCCGGCATTGTATCAATGGTTCAGGCTGGTGGTGTCATGGTGTGGGGGATCCATCCTGCCTTGTATCAATGGTTCAGGCTGGTGGTGTCATGGTGTGGGGGATCCATCCTGCCTTGTATCAATGGTTCAGGCTGGTGGTGGTGTCATGGTGTGGGGGATCCATCCTGCCTTGTATCAATGGTTCAGGCTGGTGGTGGTGGTGGTGTCATGGTGTGGTGGATCCATCCTGCCTTGTATCAATGGTTCAGGCTGGTGGTGGTGTCATGGTGTGGGGGATCCATCCTGCCTTGTATCAATGGTTCAGGCTGGTGGTGGTGGTGTCATGGTGTGGGGGATCCATCCTGCCTTGTATCAATGGTTCAGGCTGGGGGTGTCATGGTGTGGAGGATATTTCCTTTATTAGGTCCACCTTGCACTAGTGTCAGGTGGACCTAATAAAGTGGCTGGTGAGTGTATATGCGGCCATAGTACAGAGTGATGAAACATCCAGTTTTTGGGTTTGATTGCATCGGAACACTGAAGGTCAGCCACCTCTAGCCACCACTCTGAATGAGCCCCTACATCTCCTTTAATAGACATCCATGTTTGTTGTCCTCCTAAACACAAGGCAGACGCTTTAACAGACAAACCAGTGCTGAGCATATTTTTTTTATAGAACGTGATTTATTTCTGTTGAATGTTCCTGAGCTTTCCGGTACAAACCAAACACGGATCGGATGAAGCGAGTGATTTCCTATGAAACCTGATGAGATGTTCTTTTGCCTATCAAACCCGGCAACCAGATCCTGGAGAGATTTGCATTCCATGATACGTCTTCTCTGAATCTCTTCTGACAGATGTCACTTTCTATCTGTACTATTATTGTATCCAGCTTATCTCTGCAGAAGGAGAATCCAACCAACACTCGTCCTTGTTCTAAGATGTTCTCAGCTCCGGAACTGTTCTTGCCTGTACTTACAGTTATCATGGGTCTATCCGGGACAATGGTGAATTCTTTACTTCTGACTTTGTATTTGTTACAATGGAAAGACAGCAGAAATTCTGTTGTTGGTGACCAAATCCAGATGTCTATAGTGCTTACAAATATTTTACTGCAGGGCAGCCTGTCTTTTGAAGGCATATTAGGTATTTATGCAATGTTCTTGGACCTCGATAAGAACCTCTTTTCATTAAAGCTTTTCTTGCAGTCATCTTTCTTATGTGCCAGTACCTGGAACACCACTTGGCTCTCCATGTTCTACTTTGTCCGATTGGTGAACTTCTCCCACCCTTATCTTCTGAGGATGAAAGCCATGTTCCTGTCTTCTGTTCCTCAGCTCATAGTGGGGTCAGTTCTTGGCTCAGTCATCATCACTTTGCCTTTTTCCTGGTTGACAGAAGTCAGTCTTATACAAAACAGAACTTTGCTAACAAGTATGAGTTCACTTCATGTTAGAATACATTTTATTTCCTCCATGTTTAGCTCATTCTTTGGATGTTTCCTTCCTATCACTCTGACTTGTCTCTGCATCGGTCAATGTGTCACATCACTGCTGAGACACGTCTGGAGGATAAACCTCAGTGAGTCTCCCCTAACGTCATCTCAGCTCCAGGGACACATCCGGGCCACCAGGATCATGATAATGAGACTTCTCCTGGATTTGACTTGTTATCTTTCAGCTATGACTGCTTTGTTTATTTCTTCCCAAAATCCTACTTTTGCATTGTGCACCTGGATAATTGCCCTGATGTACCCAACTGCTCAAAGTCTCATTTTAATCCATGGAAACCCAAAACTGAAAAGCAAATTCTGTAGACAATGTGCCTTTAACCAAAGAAGGTAACATGTGACCTTTGTAATACAAATGATTACTGGCCTAATGTATTATTATTATTATTATACAGGATTTATGGCACCAACAGTTTGCTCAGCGCTTTACTATATAACAGGAGACAATACAGTAACAATTCAGTTCAATACAAGAGGGATAGGAGGGCCCTGATCCTTGGAGCTTACAATCTAGGAGGGCAGGCAGGGTGAGTGGTACAGTAGGTAGTCATTGTGGGGGATGGAGTGGTTGGAAGAGTAGAGGATACCAGAATTAGCAGAGGGTGGGATAGGCTTCCCTGAAGAGATGGGTTTTTAGTGATCGCAAGTAGAGTAGGTGATAGTCTGATAGATTGGGGTAGGGAGTTCCAGAGGATGGGTGACGCCCTGGAGAAGTCTTGGAGACAGGCATGGGAGGAGGAGATAAGGAGGTCTTGCAAAGAGCAAAGAGTACGGTTTGGGTGATATTTAGAGATAAGATCGGTGATGTAATTAGGGGCGGAGTTATGAACAGCTTTATATGTCATTGTTAGAGTTTTGAATTTTATCCGTTGGGCAACTGGGAGCCAGTGGAGGGATTGGCAGAGAGGGGTGGAGGACACTGAATGTAGACCAGTTGAGGGATTGGCAGAGAGGGGTGGCAGATACAGAACGGTTAGTAAGGTGGATGAGTCTGGCAGCAGCATTCATGATAGACTGGAGGGGGGATAGCCTGCAATGAGGTCGGCCAATGAGGAGGGAGTTACAATAGTCAAGGGAAGATATAACAAGGGAGTGAATAAGTTGCTTAGTGGTTTCCGAGGTTAGGAACGGCCGTATCTTGGAGATGTTGTGGAGGTGCAGTCTACAAGATTTGGACAGCGATTGGATCTGGGGCTGGAAGGACAGATGGGAGTCTAGGATTACACCTAGTACCCTGGCATGAGGGGAGGGACTGATGGTTGTATTATTGATCTTGATGGTGAAGTCAGAGGATGGTGTTAGCGATATTTATGGTGAAGTCAGTGAGGGTAGCGCGGGCTGGGGGGAATACTAAGATCTCAGTTTTGGAGAGGCTGAGTTTGAGGAAGTGGAGTGACATCCAAGCCAATATGTCACTTAGTAAGCTAGCGATGTGGAGGGAAACTGAAGGGGTGAGGTGAGAGGTAGATAGATAGATTGCATGTCATCGGCATAGAGATGGTAGTTGAAGCCGTGGGAGTTTATCAAGTGACCAAGGGAGGAGGTGTAGATGGAGAAGAGAAGGGGTCCAAGGACAGAACCTTGGGGGACCCCAACAGAAAGAGAGAGTGAAGAGGAGGAGGCAGCGTTATAGGTAACACTGAAGGAGCGCTGCGATAGATAGGAGGAGAACCAGGAGAGAGCGGAGTCGCCGAAGCTAAAAGAGTGTAGTTTTTTGAGGAGGAGGGGATGGTCAACTGTGTGAAAAGCCACGGAGAGGTGGAGTAGTAGGAGTATTGAATAGTGGCCGTTGGTTTTTGTTTTTCTGTAATTTCTGTATTTATGTAGAAAAGGTATAGAGTAACAACTACAATGAGATCACTGGGACCAGGAGTGAAAGGATCATCTCCACCAGGGAGACAACGAGAGTAAAGAAGACAAATCTTAGTGGTGTTGAGGGTTATAGTCCTCGTTTTTTTGGTTGGGAACCCTTTCAGGTCCGTAGTGAGCTCAGCGTCCTCATTGGGGAGCTCCAACCTCACGTTCTGTCCCCAAACCAAGTTTTATGGGTTCTATTCCCCACAGTGTGAAAAATATTTTGGTTTCAACTTCAATTTAGCGAAATATGAAGATTTTGTTGTGGGAAAAAATGGACATATATTTTTAAAAGTATGTGCTGTATATGATGTACATTATAAGGTCTCTGTGTGTCCTCACTTTGTGCAGCTCTAAAAGAGTAACAATAATATAAGTAGCAATAATAAAATTATTATTATTATTTCAATATTTGTATATTATATTAGTATGTATGTTATATTTCTCGGTGTGTCCTCTTGTAAAGCCCAAAATAATACTAATAACTAATACTACTAAAATAATACAATAGAACATACAGAGGAACATCGTAACATATAAATTGTGTGTACCTTGTATTTGTGTGTACATTGTATTTGTGTGTACCTTGTATTTGCGTGTACCTTGTATTTGTGTGCACCTTGTATTTGTGTGTACCTTGTATTTGTGTGTACCTTGTATTTGTGTGCACCTTGTATTTGTGTGTACCTTGTATTTGTGTGTACCTTGTATTTGCGTGTACCTTGTATTTGCGTGTACCTTGTATTTGCGTGTACCTTGTATTTGCGTGTACCTTGTATTTGTGTGTACCTTGTATTTGTGTGCACCTTGTATTTGTGTGCACCTTGTATTTGTGTGCACCTTGTATTTGTGTGCATCTTGTATTTGTGTGTACCTTGTATGTGCGTGTACCTTGTATTTGTGTGTACCTTCTCTATACAATAATGTCATCATACAGAATGCCCCAGTCTTTGTGTTTTCATCCGTATTTTTCCAACCAACATCCTAATCCACACAGCTCATGGACAGGTAATGCGGGATGAAGATTTCTTGGATAAAACAGTTGGATCCACATTGCCGGTAACATCCTTCAGCTCCACCCCTCCCCCCAACAATGAGAATGCTATGGGAATTGAGTTCAATAGATTCTAATGCGGAAGGTTAATTGTGATGTGAAGCTGTTATGAAGGTCAAATCAAGTCCTATAGATAGATGTTCTCCGCGAAGAGCTGTGCAGGAGGATATGTCAGCAGAGGTCTGACCACTGGAGTACAGCATCCTGTAGCTCTCACGCAGAATGCAAAGAAGAAAGCTATTCATGTTGGAATGGTTGTGCTTCCATGGCTGGCATGGTCAGTTTGACGTTGGAAAGCAGGGGGATTGGCGGGATCACCAGGTGAAAAAGTCCTGGATTCTTTCTTGGATACACAGAATATAACTGGATATAACATTTATAGGGAAAGTTGATCCAGGGAATATCCGATTGCCTCTCGGGGGGTCAGGAAGGAATGTTTTCCCTGCAGGAGCAGATTGGATCGTGCTTTGCTGGTTTTTTGCCTTCCTCTGGATCAACTGTGAGTGTAGGATTATAACTTTTTTTTTAATGGTTGAACTGGATGGACTTTTGTCTTTTTTCAGCCAGACTAACTATGTAACTATGTAACAAGGTGTTTCACACAAAGGAAGAAATACAAAGAAAGTACCTTGTAGCGCAGACACATATCAGAGGTATGAAAAGTTGGGGTAACGTACACTTAGATCTACTATAACATCCTCTGATTCTGCCACTCACCCCAACAACAAGACTTCTTGTGAATTGTGTCTAACTTCAGAGACTCAATGGATACCAAAGTGGAAACCATTATGGATAATATAGAAACATCACCTAATGAACCCAACTGCCCAACTTCCAATTGTCTGCAGTATCAGAATATCGGCAACCAATCTTCTGTTTATGGTTAATGTATGTTACTTCCACAAGTAATCGATGTCTATATAATGTATGGACATTGTGTGTCAGCAAACGCCCCCCCAAAAAAAATTCAAGCACTATAGTTGGGCTATAGAGGGCTATAAGATTGCAGTGTCGGGGCCCCGCTCTAGAAATGCCACTGGCTGTTAGATTGCCACTGTGCGGTGTTTGCTTACCTGCCCCCTATCCATGTTCTTTACTGGAAGGAGATGGGGAAGATAAACAAACACCGCACAATGGTGATCTGGTAGTCCTGATCCAGGAGAGCTGCAGTGGCAGGAGACAGAGCTGGAGAGGAGAGAGAGCACAGCCCGCCCCTCCTCCCGGTTCTCTCCTCCTCTCCAGATCTGGCTTGTCTCCTCCAGTCCTAAGCTTACAGGAGAAGTGAGGCTGCTGTCACCACTCCTGTCAAGTTGTAGGTATGAACTCTCCGTGTGGTGCCCCACCTCACATGATACCACCATGTCCAGGGCAGCTGCCCTTTGGCTCAAGTATGGATGCCAAAAAAAATGTCATGAGGTCCTCCTAAAAAATCTCCACCAGACCCTTAATACAAGCATGCTGCCTGGATAGCAAGGAAAGGGAAGGAGAAGATCATGTGCCCCCTCCTGAACCGTACCAGGTCTTATGCCCTCATCATGGAGGGGTGCCTTGCAAAGCAAAGCACCCTGTACCCATGTTGATGACCCAACAACCCTTGCCAAGTGGTTATGGGGGTCTGTGGATGGGGGACTTATTGGAATCTGGAAGCCCCCTTAAAATGCTTGCTGCCTGGAGGTCATATATATACAGCCTGGGAAGCAAGCCATTACACAAGGATCATGGATGCAGCTGCCACCATGATCCTTTTATCATTTTTTAGAGCTGGCGATCAGCTTTCCAGTAAAAGTTATCTGACCCCCCTCCTCCACAACCTCCCTCCATTCCTGGGCCCTCCCTGGGCCCTGCCTGGGATTGCCTTAAGTGGTCAGGTCAGCCACCTACAGAAGAGATAGAGAAACATCCATTCCCGATATCCTCCATGATCAATGAAGCCAGAAGGAACGAGGATTTTGTCACTTCCGGTTTCGGAATGTCAGAGCTGTCTTTCCTTGACTGGTACAGCCAGGGAAGCATCAGATCAAACATGATCTGTGTCTAAAAGGCTCCTGATGTCCCAATAAAGAGTACCTGTCACTGTCCAAAGCTATAACAAGAGGCTTGTTCACCCCTTGTGATGGCAATAAAGTAAATGAAAAAAAAAATTAGAAAGTGTAAAAAAAGTAAATAACATAAAAATAGTACAACAAATATAAAAGCACCCCCGTATCCCTGTGTTCACATGCAGATGCGACTGCACACGTGGGTCTGGTACACATACAATATATAAAAGGGGAATGCACCACACTGCCAGGAATCAGTAGCAGGGATGGCCAGATCTGTGTGGCTACACTCAGGAAACCGGGACCAGACAAATGTATTAATAGTAAAACAAAAGACATCCAACACCAGAAAACAGCAAACAATAAGAAATGAGTCAACCAAAGACCTCGTGACAAAACACCTAACAGAATAACAGGAAACTAACTATATACAAACGGGGAACACAGGGAAGTATATAGGATGGAGGAACCAAGACTGGGATCAGGAACAAGGAAGAGTAGGAACAAGGCAGCAGGGTTCGGAGTGAAGGTACAAGGCAGAGAGCATGATCCAAGAGCAGAAACACAGTACCAGATAGCAGTATCTGGCAGCAAGCAAAACACTGGAGCAAGGTGTATCAGCAGAAGAGGGACTAAATATCCTCCCAGCAGCCAGCACAAGGTGGGGATGGATTACTGGAATCTACTGGCTGCTGGTAGACATCTGCTGGTAGACAGCGGAACCATCACCTTCCCGCTGTGGGAAGCACAGTACCACCAGCAGGTGATCCAGGTCCTGACACACACATATGAGGTGTCACCGTAAATGTCGGAGTGACTGCAATAAATCTGGCACCATAGCTCACGTTACATTCTAAACTGATAAAGGCTTTAAAGCATCGTCCGTATACAGTTTTATGTGCTGTACTTTGCCCCATTTGTCAGGCGTGCACAATTTTAGAACTTGGCATGTTTGGTATCTACTTACTTGACACAACATCAAAGAACTAAAATCCATTTAAGTGTATTTTTTTTCCAGAAAATATACTTTTGATAAATGGCTGTGCTAATATGTATGTAACATACATGTGGCATAAAACATTGCAACGGCCACCATTTCTTTCCCCAGGGCCTCTGCATTCAGAAAATATATAATGTTCGGAGGTTCTAAATAATTTTTCTAACAAAAAAAATGCAAATTTTACCAAGTATGTGAAAAATGCCAAAATTACCCAGGTAGGCAAGAAGAAGGGGGGGGGGGCAGATACTCCCCCCCCCCACACACACACGAATGAGCATGAGGTACTCCTATAGCCTGAAAATAAAGGCACCCAAACATTTGACAAGTCCTTTTTTAAAAAGTAAAAATCCCCAAAATGTCCCTTACTGTGAATCCATCATCAGCCATGATGTCTGTCACTGCTGACTCACCAAAAAGATGACAACCCACCACACAAAACTGTTCACCAGTGGTAACACTAGGTAAATGATAGCTCCTTGAGCTGTCATTGGCTGTCATTGGCTATATAAAGAAAGGGGCAAGGATAGTGGTGACATCATTTCCCAAATACACTCACCGCCCACTTTATTAGGTCCCCCTTGTTAGTCCCAGTTTGGATCTCTTTTGCCTCCCTTCTTCATGGCATAGATGCAACAAAG
Source organism: Staurois parvus (assembly GCF_062004578.1). Classification (NCBI taxonomy): domain Eukaryota; kingdom Metazoa; phylum Chordata; class Amphibia; order Anura; family Ranidae; genus Staurois; species Staurois parvus. Next base: position 283,032 of record NW_028317830.1, read on the forward strand.
TGTTGGGAATGTTCCTCAGAGATGTTGGTCCATATTGACATGATGGCATCACGCAGTTGCTGCAGATTTGTCGGCTGCACATCCATGATGGGAATCTCCCGTTCCACCACATACCAAAGGAGCTCTATTGGATGGAGATCTGTTGACTGTGGGGGCCATTGGAGTCCAGGGACCTCATTGTCATGTTCCAGAAACCAGTTGGAGATGATCTGAGCTTTGTGACATGGAGCGTTATCCTGCCGGAAGGAGCCATCAGAAGATGGGGACACTGGAGTCATAGAGGGCTGGACATGGTCAGCAACAATACTCAGGTAGGCCGTGGTGTTTATACGATGCTCAATTGGTGCTAAGTGGCCCAAAGTGTGCCAAGAAAATCTCCCCCACACCATGACACCACCACCAGCAGCCGGAACCATTGATACAAGGTTGGATGGATTCACCTCACCATGACACCACTATCACCAGCCTGAACCGTTGATACAAGGCCGGATGGATCCACCACACCATGACACCACCACCACCAGCCGGAACCATTGATACAAGGCAGGATGGATCCCCCACACCATGACACCACCACCACCAGCCTAAACCATTGATACAAGGCAGGATGGATCCCCCACACCATGACACCACCACCAGCCCGAACCATTGATACAAGGCAGGATGGATCCCCCACACCATGACACCACCACCTCCAGCCTGAACCATTGATACAAGGCAGGATGGATCCCCCACACCATGACACCACCAGCCTGAACTGTTGATACAAGGCAGGATGGAGATTTTTTATTTAAATGTATTATGAGCATACATATCCATCCTCAACTTATATATAAAAGTACAAAATATAATAAATAGAATAAATAAATACAAAACTAAACAAAGAAACTGAAAAAGTCCCAACAACCCCTGTGGGAGAAATAATAAACATAGAACATAAAAGTCCATAACCTGAAAGGAAAAAAACGGAATTTATATACAATATGTACAGTACAAGGCCTTTATGGCCGAGACCATATAATTAGGAGCCTCTATGGCCGAGACCATATAATTAGGAGCCTTTATGGCCGAGACCATATAATTAGGAGCCTTTATGGCCGAGACCATATAATTAGGAGCCTTTATGGCCGAGACCATATAATTAGGAGCCTTTATGGCCGAGACCATATAATTAGGAGCCTTTATGGCCGAGACCATATAATTAGGAGCCTCTATGGCTCAGACATAAACATAAACCATAAACAATTTCCATTCAAACCTGCCGCTTACGGCCTATATACCGTATTTGCCGGCGTATAAGACGACTGGGCGTATAAGACGACCCCCTACTTTTCCTGCTAAAATGTAGTGTTTGGGCTATACTCGCCATATAAGACTACCCCTCTTCCAATGCACACCAGTGGGAGGAATAGTGCCCCATCATTGATGTCAGTGGGAGGAATAGTGCCCCATCATTGGTGTCAGTGGGAGGAATAGTGCCCCATCATTGGTATCAGTGGGAGGAATAGTGCCCCATCATTGGTATCAGTGGGAGGAATAGTGCCCCATCATTGGTATTAGTGGCAGGAATAGTGCCCCATCATTGGTGTCAGTGAGGGGTGGAATAGTGCCCCATCATTGGTGTCAGTGGGGGGTGGAATAGTGCCCCATCGTTGGTGTCAGTGGGGGGGGGAATAGTGCCCCATCGTTGGTGTCAGTGGGGGGGAGGAATAGTGCCCCATCGTTGGTGTCAGTGGGAGGAATAGTGCCCCATCGTTGGTATCAGTGGGAGGAATAGTGCCCCATCATTGGTATCAGTGGGAGGAATAGTGCCCCATCATTGGTATCAGTGACACCAATGATGGGGCACTATTCCTCCCACTGAGACTTGCTGACCCTGTTCTCGTATGGTGCTGCTGCAGCCAGCATATGTGGTTGCAGCAGCACCTCTACACAGAACACTTACCTGCTGCTCCGGCACTCAATTTTCGCGGGGCCGCTCGGCTCCGCCCCCTCGCCGGTGATTGGCCGCCTGTGTGCCTTTCCTGAGCTACAGTTCTGGCGGCCAATCACCGGTGAGGAGGCGGAGCCGAGCAGCCGCACGAACATCCAGTGGCCGAACTGAAGGAGACGCCGCGCTTCCTGGACCGGATCGTCGTGGGACTGGATCCAGGTAAGAGACATCAGCCCCTGCAAACCCCTGTACTTAATGCCGCAGCCCCCCTAACATGTGTACCGGCGTATAAGACGACCCCCGACTTTTGAGAAGATTTTCAAGGGTCAAAAAGTCGTCTTATACGCCGGCAAATACGGTAAACCTAACCATTATATACACTACGGGGGAGGGCTAAGGAACCCGCAGATCTTCCACGTCTGACCCCTACAACCTACCATGCAAAAGGCTACCAAAAAGACCGAAACGCAAAAGCTAGGGAGAAAAAAATCCCAATCCGTGTAAATTAATTGGTTGGCGTGAAAGTTATAGCGTCCAAATGGCGGTATATATACTGGGATTTGTTTTCACTAGTAATGATGGCGACTTATAGCGAGACTGCGGTGGACATTCTGACACTGGGGGGGGGAACCGACTTGGTGTCACTGACATCCCCAGTGACACCAATACAGTGATCAGCGCTAAAAAAAGAGCACTGACACTGTACTAATGGCACGGGGAAGGAAGGGTTTAATTTGACGGGCGATCAAAGGGTTAACTGTGTGCTGGGTGTTTTACTAGGGGGTGGGGTCTGTGTGTTTCACTGTAATCACACTGCTCTGGATGGCTGTGCAGTGCAATGTGCCCGAGCTAACAGGGAGGAGAACAGTTAGTAAACAAAACAGTTCTCCTCCCCGTTGGAGATCTTCGGAAATCACCGGGCTCGGGAAAGTAATTACTAGCCAGGACCCAGTGACTGACAGCCGCAGATGGCGGCGCGGGTAGAGCGCGTACGCTGCTTGCACGTAAATGTGAAATCATGTATATACAGTAGACGTGATTTGCGCGCATATGCTGCTCTGTAGCAGTATTTCTGCTGTAGTGCGGTCGGGAAGCAGTTAAAGTAGTGCAGTGCTGAATAGCAAAAAAATGCCCTGGTGATGAAGGGAGGGGGGAAAACCTTTCAGAGCTGAAATGGTTAAAATGGATTATAGAACAATATCGTCCATTAATGAGAAGCAAGCACATGTGAAATGACTGTATCTGGATCATCGGCGGTCGCCTCGTGTGGCCGCACTGCGCACATCATCTTTGCACTTCCTGGCAGAAGAAGTCAATGTAACAAATGTTATAATGTGATGAAGTTATAGATGTCACCTCTGTGTGTCTTCCCTCTGAGGAATAGTAGTGTTGGGCTCCATGTTCCAGTCAAACGTAAACGCCATGCTGCTTTGGTGCTTGGGGTCCCCCTTGACATCCTTGTAAGACCCTCATCAAGGATAAGGTCCTGGTATGCATTTTTATGGAGACCCCACATCATTTTTGTGGGGTTCCCCATTAACATCTATCCTAGGCCCCATTTACCAACAATTTCAATGGCAATTTAATCCCTATGACGATCCCTTGCCTATTAATGAAAATGGCCATTATTAGCGTTTAACATTGTTACCTGGCTCAGGTTGCAGCGTGTCCCCCGGGATGATGGTTCTCACCTCACACAAACCGGGTGCAGCTATTCCGACAATTTACAATCACCGGCCACTTTATTCGGTCCGCCTGTTCAATGGCTCGGTAACACAAATTTCTAATCAGCCAATTCCATGGCAGCAACTCAATGCATTTAGGCATCTAGATGTGGTGAAGACAACTTGCTGAATTTCAAACTGAGCATCAGAATGGGGAAGAAAGGGTATGTAAGTGACTTTGAACGTGGCATGGTTGTTGGTGCCAGGCGGGCCGGTCTGAACATGTCAAAAATTGCTGATCTACTGGAATTTTCATGCACAACCATCTCTAGATTACAGAGAATGGTCGGAAAAAGAGAAAATATCCAGTTGTGTGGAGGAAAATGCCTTGTTGATGTCAGAGGAAAATGGGCTGCTTGCTGCGACATTCAGATGGTGGGGTCAGAATTTGGCATAAACAACATGAAAGCATGGATTCATCCTGCCTTGTATCAATGGTTCAGGCTGGTGGTGTCATGGTGTGGGGGATCCATCCTGCCTTGTATCAACAGTTCAGGCTGGTGGTGTCATGGTGTGGGGGATCCATCCTGCCTTGTATCAATGGTTCAGGCTGGTGGTGGTGGTGTCATGGTGTGGGGGATCCATCCTGCCTTGTATCAATGGTTCAGGCTGGTGGTGGTGGTATCATTGTGTGGGGGATCCATCCTGCCTTGTATCAATGGTTCAGGCTGGGGGTGGGGGTGTCATGGTGTGGGATCCATCCTGCCTTTTATCAATGGTTCAGGCTGGTGGTGTCATGGTGTGGGGGATCCATCCTGCCTTGTATCAATGGTTCAGGCTGGTGGTGGTGGTGTCATGGTGTGGTGAATCCATCCTGCCTTGTATCAATGGTTCAGGCTGGGGGTTTCATGGTGTGGAGGAGATTTCCTTTATTAGGTCCACCTTGCACTAGTGTCGGGTGGACCTAATAAAGTGGCTGGTGAGTGTATATGCGGCCATAGTACAGAGTGATGAAACATCCAGTTTTTGGGTTTGATTGCATCGGAACACTGAAGGTCAGCCACCTCTAGCCACCACTCTCAATGAGCCCCTACATCTTCTTTAATAGACATCCATGTTTGTTGTCCTCCTAAACACAAGGCAGACGCTTTAACAGACAAACCAGTGCTGAGTATATTTTTTTTATAGAACGTGATTTATTTCTGTTGAATGTTCCTGAGCATTCCGGTACAAACCAAACACGGATCGGATGAAGCGAGTGATTTCTTATGAAACCTGATGAGATGTTCTTTTGCCCATCAAACCCGGCAACCAGATCCTGGAGAGATTTGCATTCCATGATACGTCTTCTCTGAATCTCTTCTGACAGATGTCACTTTCTATCTGTACTATTATTGTATCCAGCTTATCTCTGCAGAAGGAGAATCCAACCAACACTCGTCCTTGTTCTAAGATGTTCTCAGCTCTGGGACTGTTCTTGCCTGTACTTACAGTTATCATGGGTCTATCCGGGACAATGATGAATTCTTTACTTCTGACTTTGTATTTGTTACAATGGAAAGACAGCAGAAATTCTGTTGTTGGTGACCAAATCCAGATGTCTATAGTGCTTACAAATATTTTACTGCAGTGCAGCCTGTCTTTTGAAGGCATATTAGGTATTTATGCAATGTTCTTGGACCTCGATAAGAACCTCTTTTCATTAAAGCTTTTCTTGCAGTCATCTTTCTTATGTGCCAGTACCTGGAACACCGCTTGGCTCTCCATGTTCTACTTTGTCCGATTGGTGAACTTCTCCCACCCTTATCTTCTGAGGGTGAAAGCCATGTTCCTGTCTTCTGTTCCTCAGCTCATAGTGGGGTCAGTTCTTGGCTCAGTCATCATCAGTTTGCCTTTTTCCTGGTTGACAGAAGTCAGTCTTATACAAAACAGAACTTTGCTAACCAGTATGAGTTCACTTCATGTTAGAATACATTTTATTTCCTCCATGTTTAGCTCATTCTTAGGATGTTTCCTTCCTATCACTCTGACTTGTCTCTGCATCGGTCAATGTGTCACATCACTGCTGAGACACGTCTGGAGGATAAACCTCAGTGAGTCTCCCCTAACATCATCTCAGCTCCAGGGACACATCCGGGCCACCAGGATCATGATAATGAGACTTCTCCTGGATTTGACTTGTTATCTTTCAGCTATGACTGCTTTGTTTATTTCTTCCCAAAATCCTACTTTTGCATTGTGCACCTGGATAATTGCCCTGATGTACCCAACTGCTCAAAGTCTCATTTTAATCCATGGAAACCCAAAACTGAAAAGCAAATTCTGTAGACAATGTGCCTTTAACCAAAGAAGGTAACATGTGACCTTTGTAATACAAATGATTACTGGCCTAATGTATTATTATTATTATTATACAGGATTTATGGCACCAACAGTTTGCTCAGCGCTTTACTATATAACAGGAGACAATACAGTAACAATACAGTTCAATACAAGAGGGATAGGAGGACCTGATCCTGGGAGCTTACAATCTAGGAGGGCAGGCAGGGTGAGTGGTACATTAGGTAGTCATTGTGGGGGATGGAGTGGTTGGAAGAGTAGAGGATACCAGAATTAGCAGAGGGCGGGATAGGCTTCCCTGAAGAGATGGGTTTTCAGTGATCGTCGAAAGGCAAGTAGAGTAGGTGATAGTCTGATAGATTGGGGTAGGGAGTTCCAGAGGATGGGTGACGCCCTGGAGAAGTCTTGGAGACAGGCATGGGAGGAGGAGATAAGGAGGTCTTGCAAGGAGCAAAGAGTATGGTTTGGGTGATATTTAGAGATAATATCGGTGATGTAATTAGGGGCATTGTTATGAACGGCTTTATATGTCATTGTTAGAGTTTTGAATTTTATCCGTTGGGCAACTGGGAGCCAGTGGAGGGATTGGCAGAGAGGGGTAGAGGACACTGAATGTAGACCAGTGGAGGGATTGGCAGAGAGGGGTGGAGGACACTGAATGTAGACCAGTGGAGGGATTGGCAGAGAGGGGTGGCAGATACAGAACGGTTAGTAAGGTGGATGAGTCTGGCAGCAGCATTCATGATAGACTGGAGTGGGGATAGCCTGCGATGAGGTCGGCCAATGAGGAGGGAGTTACAATAGTCGAGGCGTGATATAATAAGGGAGTGACTAAGTTGCTTAGTGGTTTCCGAGGTTAGGAACGGCCGTATCTTGGAGATGTTGGGGAGGTGAAGTCTACAAGATTTGGACAGCGATTGGATCTGGGGCTGGAAGGACAGATGGGAGTCTAGGATTACACCTAGTACCCTGGCATGAGGGGATGGACTGATGATAGTGTTATCGATATTTATCGTGAAGTCAGTGAGGGTAGCGCGGGCTGGGGGGAATACTAAGATCTCAGTTTTGGAGAGGTTGAGTTTGAGGAAGTGGAGTGACATCCAAGCCAATATGTCACTTAGTAGGCTAGCGATGTGGAGGGAAACTGAAGGGGTGAGGTGAGGAGGAGACTGAAGGGGTGAGGTGAGGGGTAGATAGATAGATTTGTGTGTCATCAGCATAGAGATGGTAGTTGAAGCCATGGGAGTTTATCAAGTGACCAAGGGAGGAGGTGTAGATGGAGAAGAGAAGGGGTCCAAGGACAGAACCTTGAGGGACCCCAACAGAAAGAGAGAGTGAAGAGGAGGAGGCAGCGTTATAGGTAACACTGAAGGAGCGTTGTGTTAAATAGGAGGAGAACCAGGAGAGAGCGGAGTCGCCGTAGCTAAAAGAGTGTAGTTTTTTGAGGAGGAGGGGATGGTCAACTGTGTCAAAAGCCACGGAGAGGTGGAGTAGTAGGAGTATTGAATAGTGGCCGTTGGTTTTTGTTGTTCTGTAATTTCTGTATTTATGTAGAAAAGGTATAGAGTAACAACTACAATGAGATCACTGGGACCAGGAGTGAAAGGATCACCTCCACCAGGGAGACAACGAGAGTAAAGAAGACAAATCTTAGTGGTGTTGGGGTTATAGCCCTCGTTTTTTTGGTTGGGAACCCTTTCAGGTCCGTAGTGAGCTCAGCGTCCTCATTGGGGAGATCCAACCTCACGTTCTGTCCCCAAACCAAGTTTTATGGGTTCTATTCCCCACAGTGTGAAAAATATTTTGGTTTCAACTTCAATTTAGCGAAATATGAAGATTTTGTTGTGGGAAAAAATGGACATATATTTTTAAAAGTATGTGCTGTATATGATGTACATTATAAGGTCTCTGTGTGTCCTCACTTTGTGCAGCTCTAAAAGAGTAACAATAATATAAGTAGCAATAATAAAATTATTATTATTATTTCAATATTTGTATATTATATTAGTATGTATGTTATATTTCTCGGTGTGTCCTCTTGTAAAGCTCCAAATAATACTAATAACTAATACTACTAAAATAATACAATAGAACATACAGAGGAAAATCGTAACATATAAATTGTGTGTACCTTGTATTTGTGTGTACCTTGTATTTGTGTGTACCTTGAATTTGTGTGTACCTTGTATTTGTGTGTACCTTGTATTTGTGTGTACCTTGTATTTGTGTGTACCTTGTATTTGTGTGTACCTTGTATTTGTGTGTACCTTGTATTTGTGTGTACCTTGTATTTGCGTGTACCTTGTATTTGCGTGTACCTTGTATTTGCGTGTACCTTGTATTTGTGTGTACCTTCTCTATACAATAAAGTCATCATACAACATGTCCCAGTCTTTGTGTTTTCATCTGTATTTTTCCAACCAACATCCTAATCCACACAGCTCATGGACAGGTAATGGGGGATGAAGATTTCTTGGATAAAACAGTTGGATCCACATTGCCGGTAACATCCTTCAGCTCCACCCCTCCCCCCAACAATGAGACTGCTATGGGAATTGTGTTCAATAGATTCCAATGCGGAAGGTTAATTGTGATGTGAAGCTGTTATGAAGGTGAAATCAAGTCCTATGGATAGATCTTGTCCGCGAAGAGCTGTGCAGGAGGGTATGTCAGCAGAGGTCTGACCACTGGAGTACAGCATCCTGTAGCTCTCACGCAGAATGCAAAGAAGAAAGCTATTCATGTTGGGATGGTTGTGCTTCCATGGCTGGCATGGTCAGTTTGACGTTGGAAAGCAGGGGGATTGGAGGGATCACCAGGTGAAAAAGTCCTGGATTCTTTCTTGGATACACAGAATATAACTGGATATAACATTTATAGGGAAAGTTGATCCAGGGAATATCCAATTGCCTCTCGGGGGGTCAGGAAGGAATGTTTTCCCCTGCAGGAGCAAATTGGATCGTGCTTTGCTGGTTTTTTTGCCTTCCTCTGGATCAACTGTGGGTGTCGGATTATAACTTTTTTCTTTAATGGTTGAACTGGATGGACTTTTGTCTTTTTTCAGCCAGACTAACTATGTAACTATGTAACAAGGTGTTTCACACAAAGGAAGAAATACAAAGAAAGTACCTGGTAGCGCAGACACATATCAGAGGTATGAAAAGTTGGGGTAACGTACACTTAGATCTACTATAACATCCTCTGATTCTGCCACTCACCCCAACAACAAGACTTCTTGTGAATTGTGTCTAACTTCAGAGACTCAATGGATACCAAAGTGGAAACCATTATGGATAATATAGAAACATCACCTAATGAACCCAACTGCCCAACTTCCAATTGTCTGCAGTATCAGAATATCGGCAACCAATCTTCTGTTTATGGTTAATGTATGTTACTTCCACAAGTAATCGATGTCTATATAATGTATGGACATTGTGTGTCAGCAAACGCCCCCCCCAAAAAAATTCAAGCACTATAGTTGGGCTATAGAGGGCTATAAGATTGCAGTGTCGGGGCCCCGCTCTAGAAATGCCACTGGCTGTCAGATTGCCACTGTGCGGTGTTTGCTTACCTGCCCCCTATCCATGTTCTTTGCTGGAAGGAGATGGGGAAGATAAACAAACACAGCACAATGGTGATCTGGTAGTCCTGATCCAGGAGAGCTGCAGTGGCAGGAGACAGAGCTGGAGAGGAGAGAGAGCACAGCCCGCCCCTCCTCCCGGTTCTCTCCTCCTCTCCATATCTGGCTTGTCTCCTCCAGCCCTAAACTTACAGGAGAAGTGAGGCTGCTGTCACCACTCCTGTCAACTTGTAGGTATGAACTCTTCGTGTGGCGCCCCACCTCACATGATACCACCATGTCCAGGGCAGCTGCCCTTTGGCTCAAGTATGGATGCCAAAAAAAATATCATGAGGTCCTCCTAAAAAATCTCCACCAGACCCTTAATACAAGCATGCTGCCTGGATAGCAAGGAAAGGGAAGGAGAAGATCATGTGCCCCCTCCTGAACCGTACCAGGTCTTATGCCCTCATCATGGAGGGGTGCCTTGCAAAGCAAAGCACCCTGTACCCATGTTGATGACCCAACAAGCCTTGCCAAGTGGTTATGGGGGGTCTGTGGATGGGGGTCTTATTGCAATCTGGAAGCCCCCTTAAAATGCTTGCTGCCCGGAGGTCATATATACAATTTGAGCAGAAAGCCATTACACAAGGATCATGGATGCAGCTGCCACCATGATCCTTTGATCATTTTTTAGAGCTGGCGATCAGCTTTCCAGTAAAAGTAATCTGCCCCCCCTCCTCCACTACCTCCCTCCATTCCTGGGCCCTCCCTGGGCCCTGCCTGGGATTGCCTTAAGTGGTCAGGTCAGCCGCCTACAGAAGAGATAGAGAAACATCCATTCCCGATATCCTCCATGATCAATGAAGCCAGAAGGAACGAGGATTTTGTCACTTCCGGTTTCGGAATGTCAGAGCTGTCTTTCCTTGACTGGTACAGCCAGGGAAGCATCAGATAAAACATGATCTGTGTCTAAAAGGCTCCTGATGTCCCAATAAAGAGTACCTGTCACTGTCCAAAGCTATAACAAGAGGCTTGTTCACCCCTTGTGATGGCAATAAAGTTAAATGAAAAAAAAAATAGAAAGTGTAAAAAAAGTAAATAACATAAAAATAGAACAACAAAATTAAAAGTACCCCCGTCTCCCTGTGTTCACATGCAGATGCGACTGCACACGTGGGTCTGGTACACATACAATATATAAAAGGGGAATGCACCGCACTGCCAGGAATCAGTAGCAGGGATGGCCAGATCTGTGTGGCTACACTCAGGAAACCGGGACCAGACAAATGTATTAATAGTAAAACAAAAGACATCCAACACCAGAAAACAGCAAACAATAAGAAATGAGTCAACCAAAGACCTCGTGACAAAACACCTAACAGAATAACAGGAAACTAACTATATACAAACGGGGAACACAGGAAAGTATATAGGATGGAAGAACCAAAACTGGGATCAGGAACAAGGAAGAGTAGGAACAAGGCAGCAGGGTTCGGGGTGAAGGTACAAGGCAGAGAGCATGATCCAAGAGCAGAAACACAGTACCAGATAGCAGTATCTGGCAGCAAGCAAAACACTGGAGCAAGGTGTATCAGCAGAAGAGGGACTAAATATCCTCCCAGCAGCCAGCACAAGGTGGGGACTGATTACTGGAATCTACTGGCTCCTGGTAGACATCTTCTGTAGACATCGGAACCATAACCTTCCACTGTGGGAAGCACAGTACCACCAGCAGGTGATCCAGGTCCTGACACACACATATGAGGTGTCACCGTAAATGTCGGAGTGACAGCAATAAATCTGGCACCATAGCTCACGTTACATTCTAAACTGATAAAGGCTTTAAAGCATCGTCCATGTACAGTTTTATGTGCTGTACTTTGCCCCATTTGCCATTTGCCAGGCGTGCACAATTTTGGAACTTGGCATGTTTGGTATCTACTTACTTGACACAACATCAAAGAGCTAAAATCCATTTAAGTGTATTTTTTTCCAGAAAATATACTTTTGATAAATGGCTGTGCAAATATGTATATAACATACGTGTGGCATAAAAAATTGCAACGGCCACCATTTCTTTCCCCAGGGACTCTGCGTTCAGAAAATATATAATGTTTGGAGGTTCTAAGTAATTTTTCGAACAAAAAAAATGCAAATTTTACCAAGTATGTGAAAAATGCCAAAATTGCCCAGGTAGGCAAGAAGAAGGGGGGGGGGGCAGATACTCCCCCCCCCCCCACACACACGAATGAGCATGAGGTACTCCTATAGCCTGAAAATAAAGGCACCCAAACATTTGACAAGTCCTTTTTTAAAAAGTAAAAATCCCCAAAATGTCCCTTACTGTAAATCCATCACCAGCCATGATGTCTGCCACTGCTGACTCACCAAAAAGATGACAACCCACCACACAAAACTGTTCACCAGTGGTAACACTAGGTAAATGATAGCTCCTTGAGCTGTCATTGGCTGTCATTGGCTATATAAAGAAAGGGGCAAGGATAGTGGTGACATCATTTCCCAAATACACTCACCGGCCACTTTATTAGGTCCCCCTTGTTAGTCCCAGTTTGGATCCCTTTTGCCTCCCTTCTTTATGGCATAGATCCAACAAGGTGTTGGGAACGTTCCTCAGAGATGTTGGTCCATATTGACATGATGGCATCACGCAGTTGCTGCAGATTTGTCGGCTGCACATCTATAATTGGAATCTTCCGTTCCACCACATCCCAAAGGAGCTCTATTGGATGGAGATCTGTTGACTGTGGGGGCCATTGGAGTCCAGGGACCTCATTGTCATGTTCCAGAAACCAGTTGGAGATGATCTGAGCTTTGTGACATGAAGCATTATCCTGCCGGAAGGAGCCATCAGAAGATGGGGACACTGGAGTCATAGAGGGATGGACATGGTCAGCAACAATACTCAGGTAGGCCGTGGTGTTTATACGATGCTCAATTGGTACTAAGGGGCCCAAAGTGTGCCAAGAAAATCTCCCCCACACCATGACACCACCACCAGCAGCCTGAACCATTGATACAAGGCAGGGTGGATCCCCCACACCATGACACCACCACCAGCAGCCGGAACCATTGATACAAGGCAGGATGGATCCCCCACACCATGACACCACCACCAGCAGCCGGAACCATTGATACAAGGCAGGATGGATTCACCTGACCATGACACCACTATCACCAGCCTGAACTGTTGATACAAGGCAGGATGGATCCCCCACACCATGACACCACCACCACCAGCCTGAACCATTGATATAAGGCAGGATGGATCCCCCACACCATGACACCACCAGCCTGAACCATTGATACAAGGCAGGATGGATCCCCCACACCATGACACCCCCACCACCAGCCTGAACCATTGATATAAGGCAGGATGGATCCCCCACACCATGACACCACCAGCCTGAACCATTGATACAAGGCAGGATGGAACACCACACCATGACACCACCACCAGCAGCCTGAACCATTGATACAAGGCAGGATGTATCCCCCACACCATGACACCACCACCACCAGCCTGAACCATTGATACAAGGCAGGATGGAACACCACACCATGACACCACCACCAGCAGCCTGAACCATTGATGCAAGGTAGGATGGATCCCCCACACCATGACACCACCACCACCAGCCTGAACCATTGATACAAGGCAGGATGGATCCCCCACACCATGACACCACCAGCCTGAACCATTGATACAAGGCAGGATGGAGATTTTTTATTTATGTATTAATGTCATACATATCCATCCTCAACTTATATATAAAAGTACAAAATATAATAAATAGAATAAATGAATACAAAACTACACAAAGAAACTGAAAAAGTCCCAACAACCCCTGTGGGAGAAATAATAAACAAAGAACATAAAAGTCCATAACCTGAAAGGAAAAAAACAGAATTTATATACAATATGTGCAGTACAAGGCCTTTATGGCCGAGACCATATAATTAGGAGCCTTTATGGCCGAGACCATATAATTAGGAGCCTTTATGGCCAAGACCATATAATTAGGAGCCTTTATGGCCGAGACCATATAATTAGGAGCCTCTATGGCCGAGACCATATAATTAGGAGCCTCTATGGCCGAGACCATATAATTAGGAGCCTTTATGGCCGAGACCATATAATTAGGAGCCTCTATGGCCGAGACCATATAATTAGGAGCCTCTATGGCTCAGACATAAACATAAACAATTTCCATTCAAACCTGCCGCTTACGGCCTATATAAACCTAACCATTATATACACTACGGGGGAGGGCTAAGGAACCCGCACATCTTCCACGTCTGACCCCTACAACCTACCATGCAAAAGGCTACCAAAAAGACCGAAACGCAAAAGCTAGGGAGTGCAAGAGGCAGAAAAAAATCCCAATCCGTGTAAATTAATTGGTTGGCGTGAATGTTATAGCGTCCAAATGGCGGTATATATACTGGGATTTGTTTTCACTAGTAATGATGACGACTTATAGCGAGACTGCGGTGGACATTCTGACACTGGGGGGGGGAACCGACTTGGTGTCACTGACATCCCCAGTGACACCAATACAGTGATCAGCGCTAAAAAATAGCACTGACACTGTACGAATGGCACGGGGAAGGAAGGGTTTAATTTGACGGGCGATCAAAGGGTTAACTGTGCGCTGGGTGTTTTACTAGGGGGTGGGGTCTGTGTGTTTCACTGTAATCACACTGCTCTGGATGGCTGTGCAGTGCAATGTGCCCGAGCTAACAGGGAGGAGAACAGTTAGTAAACAAAACAGTTCTCCTCCCCATCGGAGATCTTTGGAAATCACCAGGCTCCGGAAAGTAATTACTAGCCAGAACCCAGTGACTGACAGCCGCAGATGGCGGCGCGGGTAGAGCGCTTACGCTGCTTGCACAGAAATGTGAAATCATGTATATACAGTATACGTGATTTGCGCACATATGCTGCTCTGTAGCAGTATTTCTGCTGTAGTGCGGTCGGGAAGCAGTTAAAGTAGTGCAGTGCTGAATAGCAAAAAAATGCCCTGGTGATGAAGGGAGGGGGGAAAACCTTTCAGAGCTGAAATGGTTAAAATGGATTATAGAACAATATCATCCATTAATGAGAAGCAAGCACATGTGAAATGACTGTATCTGGATCATCGGCGGTCGCCTCGTGTGACCGCACTGCGCACATCATCTTTGCACTTCCTGGCAGAAGAAGTCAATGTAACAAATGTTATAATGTGATGAAGTTATAGATGTCACCTCTGTGTGTCTTCCCTCTGAGGAATAGTAGTGTTGGGCTCCATGTTCCAGTCAAACGTAAACGCCATGCTGCTTTGGTGCTTGGGGTCCCCCTTGACATCCTTGTAAGACCCTCATCAAGGATAAGGTCCTGGTATGCATTTTTATGGAGACCCCACATCATTTTTGTGGGGTTCCCCATTAACATCTATCCTAGGCCCCATTTACCAACAATTTCAATGGCAATTTAATCCCTATGACGATCCCTTGCCTACTAATGAAAATGGCCATTATTAGCGTTTAACATTGTTACCTGGCTCAGGTTGCAGCGTGTCCCCCGGGATGATGGTTCTCACCTCACACAAACCGGGTGCAGCTATTCTGACAATTTACAATCACCGGCCACTTTATTAGGTCCGCCTGTTCAATGGCTCGGTAACACAAATTTCTAATCAGCCAATTCCATGGCAGCAACTCAATGCATTTAGGCATCTAGATGTGGTGAAGACAACTTGCAGAATTTCAAACTGAGCATCAGAATGGGGAAGAAAGGGTATTTAAGTGACTTTGAACGTGGCATGGTTGTTGGTGCCAGGCGGGCCGGTCTGAACATGTCAAAAATTGCTGATCTACTGGGATTTTCATGCACAACCATCTCTAGATTACAGAGAATGGTCTGAAAAAGAGAAAATATCCAGTTGTGTGGAGGAAAATGCCTTGTTGATGTCAGAGGAAAATGGGCAGACTGGTTGCTGCGATATTCAGATGGTGGGGTCAGAATTTGGCATAAACAACATGAAAGCATGGATTCATCCTGCCTTGTATCAATGGTTCAGGCTGGTGGTGTCATGGTGTGGGGGATCCATCCTGCCTTGTATCAACAGTTCAGGCTGGTGGTGTCATGGTGTGGGGGATCCATCCTGCCTTGTATCAATGGTTCAGGCTGGTGGTGGTGGTGTCATGGTGTTGGTGATCCATCCTGCCTTGTATCAATGGTTCAGGCTGGTGGGGGTGTCATGGTGTGGGGGATCCATCCTGCCTTGTATCAATGTTCAGGCTGGTGGTGGTGGTGTCATGGTGTGGGGGATCCATCCTGCCTTGTATCAATGTTCAGGCTGGGGGTGGCGGTGTCATGGAGTGGGGGATCCATCCTGCCTTGTATCAATGGTTCAGGCTGGTGGTGGTGGTGTCATGGTGTGGGGGATCCATCCTGCCTTGTATCAATGGTTCAGGCTGGTGGTGGTGGTGTCATTGTGTGGGGGATCCATCCTGCCTTGTATCAATGGTTCAGGCTGGGGGTGGGGGTGTCATGGTGTGGGATCCATCCTGCCTTTTATCAATGGTTCAGGCTGGTGGTGTCATGGTGTGGGGGATCCATCCTGCCTTGTATCAATGGTTCAGGCTGGTGGTGGTGGTGTCATGGTGTGGTGAATCCATCCTGCCTTGTATCAATGGTTCAGGCTGGGGGTTTCATGGTGTGGAGGAGATTTCCTTTATTAGGTCCACCTTGCACTAGTGTCAGGTGGACCTAATAAAGTGGCTGGTGAGTGTATATGCGGCCATAGTACAGAGTGATGAAACATCCAGTTTTTGGGTTTGATTGCATCGGAACACTGAAGGTCAGCCACCTCTAGCCACCACTCTGAATGAGCCCCTACATCTTCTTTAATAGACATCCATGTTTGTTGTCCTCCTAAACACAAGGCAGACGCTTTAACAGACAAACCAGTGCTGAGCATATTTTTTTTATAGAACGTGATTTATTTCTGTTGAATGTTCCTAAGCATACCGGTACAAACCAAACACGGATCGGATGAAGCGAGTGATTTCCTATGAAACCTGATGAGATGTTCTTTTGCCTATCAAACCCGGCAACCAGATCCTGGAGAGATTTGCATTCCATGATACATCTTCTCTGAATCTCTTCTGACAGATGTCACTTTCTATCTGTACTATTATTGTATCCAGCTTATCTCTGCAGAAGGAGAATCCAACAAACACTCGTCCTTGTTCTAAGATGTTCTCAGCTCTGGGACTGTTCATGTCTGTGCTTCCAGTTATCATGGGTCTATCCGGGACAATGATGAATTCTTTACTTCTGACTTTGTATTTGTTACAATGGAAAGACAGCAGAAATTCTGTTGTTGGTGACCAAATCCAGATGTCTATAGTGCTTACAAATATTTTACTGCAGGGCAGCCTGTCTTTTGAAGGCATATTAGG